>NW_015114296.1:36750-77125 GCF_001443285.1 Poecilia latipinna | reverse complement strand
TTTACAAATCGGGTGTTTTTCACATTACAATAAACACGCAAAAATGAAACAAATCCAAATATTACACACAACTGCCACTTGTATTGGATATACACTGAGGCAGTTTATGCTCATTTATTTGTTTAATGCAAAGAGCTAATCAGTCAGTCACTTGGCAACAACTCAGTGCGCTCAGACATCTGGACTTGGTAAAGTCGACTCGCTCAAGTTCAAATCACCTCTGTGCTACTAATGATCAGAAAACAAGAAAAATATCCAGTGTCCAGCAGCGGAGCAGACAAAAATGTTTTGTTGATTTGAGGTGAGGTGATTCTCTGTGCATGGTAACACACTATACTGCACACTACCACAGCAAATAAGTGGATCTTTTTATGGAGCAACAGGATATGGCATGCAATGTCGGCAAGCGACATATTTTAGGTGCATTGACATGGGTTCGTTTGACAGTTTACTGTAATCCAATGTGACATTAAGCATAAACATACTGTTTAATACGGAGCTAAAGATGGCTTCCGATTCGGCAGATGGCTAAAGCGAGATTCCAAATAATTTTTCACTATCTTTATGTAACTGTGCGGTTAGAAAACTTCAATGTTCAGACTCGTATATATTAAAATTTTATGTATTAAAGTTTTTCTTAGATGCTTTGTTGCATTTTTACATGACCATTAACATTTGTGCAACAGTATATTTCTCAAAGTAATTAGTACAAATTACAAAACCTTCATCAAAGCCCTGCAAAGAGAGTCACTTGCTCAAAACAGATAGTCCGGTCCTTGAAAAGCGAGTATTTGTGTAATTAAAAAAGTCTGTGTCAACAAAATAAAAAGTAATTCTCAAGATCAACAAGATCTGGTCGTGAGAAAGAGTCCAACTGGTCCTTTTGTACATAGCTGCTAATGAAGAACGGCACAACAGGTTTGTAGGTAGGATGGACGTCTGGTCCACTAATGAGATGACCAACAGGAGAGAAGAAAGTGAAGAGACCAAGAGAGAAACAAACTTTTCAAAGTACGACATTCTGAAGACTTGTTTTAATGTAACTTTAGGCTAGCTATGCATTATCCAGCTCATTTACAAACATGATAATCTGAGTTGTCATAGTAATGCTGCTGTTAGAGGGCATACAGAGGGGTTTCCCTTCCTGTAGTACAGCTGCTGCAACCTTTTTGAATCCCCTCGAGTTCAGAGCTGTCATGTGGACAGCCCTCCCTGTAGCTCTGATACTTTGCATGAAAGAGCTTGACTTTGACTGGAATTTATTTGCAAATCCCTGAACCCAGCAGCACTCTTCGTTGCTCTCTCTATTCCAAGGTTTTTTGGGGAGTGGGGGATGGGTGTGGAGGGGATTTGTATAAAAATTTCCATAACAAAAGAAAGAATTCATTCACTGCTAAAAATAGCAAAAGCTGAGTGAATCCCCTCAGGTGTAGCTGCACGTGCAAATCAGAGTGTGCTTGGATGGTGACAATGTTTGTGAAAAACCTTTTATGGCTGATGGGCTGGAGTGACGGCTTGTTCACGCCTCTCGGGGCTGATGAGTGTGTGAATTATGCATGGATCACAATTTACAATGTTAGCCTCGGGTAATTAGAAAAATGCTATCTCACCGTTTACTCCACTAGGTGCAATTTGTCAGTGCTTCCCCGGTGATCAAAGCACAAAAACCTTTGCATATAAATGTGCTGCATTAACATGAGTAGGTCTGGATAATTATGTCTAGTTTTTGATAGCACTCCAGATTATCTGTTCCATCATGATTCGATTGTTCCCCCATTTGAATGTTTTATTTGAATTCATCAAATGGGGGTTATCTTTGAAGGGATGCACGTTGTGTATTGCCGTCTTTCTTACGGTGACGTCTCAACAAAGATTATACGGAAACCAATAAACGACCAAAGATGAATGAAAACATCCAGGTGCAAATGATTCATAAACATAAATGAAAAGACAAACAGATTTGCAAAGATAGGCTGATTTTTCTATTCTTTGTTCTTCGTTGCGTGCTTTCCTCATTGTAGCTCCTTGCACGTCCTTTGACCATGAGTGTGTTCCGATGTCAGAGTAGGACATGTGAAGCATCCAACTGTGGGTTTGATTCAGAGAGCTAAACTGGACAGAGAAGCACAGATTATCCTTAATTTATTCAGTGGTACTTTTTGCTTTCTACTTACTCATGTCTAGTTCTGTGTGGATGAGTTTTATAGCTGTGGTTAATACAGAAGTTGTACAGTGAATTATCAAAAAGGCATCTTTACTGAGTTTTTTTGCCCTGTAAGTGATCAGATAATTTGTTGCTGTTCTTAGAGTAAAACTTTCTTCAACTTGCCCATGTTTCATGTTTGATCATCTCTCCAAATGGGCATCATCTTGTTTAACTTGGAACCGATAATTTTTTTTGGCCTACTACTCGACTTTTTTTTTTTAGATATGAGTAATTCAGGGCTGCACAGTTGGTAGCATTGTTGCCTTGCAGCAAGAAGGTCCTGGGTTTGATTTTCAACCCCATTAGGAACAAGACTGTACAGAAAATGGATGAGCAATCCTTAATAAATATACATTTCCTTTTAGCATCTTTTGCTTCAATCTTATCTGAACCATGACGCTGCTGCTAAAAAAGTGACTTAAAAATAGTCCAAAAAAATAAAAAAAAAAGAGCTGCAGCCCTTTATCCATGGATTATTTGATGCATTTATTGCATCTTCAAACACATTTACTACATACAGCTCTCTTTAATCACAATTCTCTGGCTGCAAAATGTAGGAAACATTTCCTGTATCATAAATACATTAAAACAAAGATGTTATGTCATCTAGAAGACTGTAAATGTACATAGGGATACATGTTATGAAATCATTTTTGGTGTGTGTAAGTTACTAGTGTGAAGTAAAAGCATAGCAGTTGGGATGTGTAGCAGAAACAGGAACAGAAAGACTGGTCTAAATGGCTTTCAAATGTAGATTCAAAGAAAACAAGGCTATTTAAAATGTGAAAGACTGTTGAGGAACAGACTGTATTCATGTTGCAGGTATGCTGTCGTAATGGAGGCATTGAGATGAATATATCACATGACTTCTTGCTCATTATGATGCTTTTAATGCCGGGGGGGGGGGGGGGGGGCTAAGTAGAATATCCTTTCAACTCGACCAAATCTGCTAGATGTTACAACCATCCTATAAACTCTTCCAGTCATTTTCTACTTTGCACTTTTATCTGCAAGTGTCCCTCCACCTATAATATTCTGTAATTCTCTTGTTATAGGAGTTTTATCTATGTTCCGTTATTCCAGCTGCAATGCTGCTCTGGTGTGTCTGATAGTTGGCATTTCAGTACTGCTGGTGTATTAATTAGCAGCTTACCTTTGAGAGTGTGCTAGGTGCTTCTGTCCTTCGGTTCGTCCTATCATCCTGCTCCCTCTTACACTCTAATTATTTTATTCCTATATATATTTTTTCTCATTAAGCCCCTTCATATCTTCATATCTTAAAGTAGTTCCTTGCTGCAGCTTCAGTTCTTAATGAGAAACTGAAACAGCATGAACGAAATAAAGTTTAACAGTCAACCTTAAATCTAATCCCTTCTGTTTTTGTACTTAGGAGGAAAACTATAATTGACAAATGTCACCTTGATGTCCCAGATTTCAGAAGCTTGTACTTTCTGTTTATACAAAGGATGTAAGGCAGACAGGTTACAAAAGCTGGAGCCCTTTTATGATAAAACGATACATTTCTGCGAGGGGACATCATGAAGAAAGATCAGAGCGCTTTGCAGCATTATTAGATGCACTAAAAATATTTGAGATCACATTTGTGCCATATTAGCATAGCAAAAGGACACATCTTCAAAATGATTCCCTCCACCCCTCCTGTCTGTCTTGCTAAATGGGATCAGACCCTGAGGCAGAAAGCTCTTAACACAGAAAGTACAGCTCTTCATAATTTTATGCTCTTGGAGAAACTAAGCTGGCGAAGCTCCCGTGCTCTTCCGCTTTAGCTAACAGCACTATGTTTTAAAGTTTCATGTGCTTCCACAGAGGGTCCAGAGCAGACACTGTGGGAGGTTGTTATTTTTTTTTTTTTTGTCTTCACGCTATGTTGTGTTCTGGATTTGGTTAACATGCTCACAGGATGTGATGTAGGGTCACAAATTTTCACAAATTTGAATATTTACCCGCAATTAAAAGTTAGGTAAGACAAAAAAAATGCTTCTGCACAGGCTGTGTAAACATCAAAACACTAATTGGATGACGTCTCTGATGGATGTAGATCTCTATAGCTTGCTGCAATTTAAATCACTTCACTTCAGTCGGTCGCCCAGCTTGGCATTCGAAGGAGAGGGGCTCGCCCGGGGCTCCATTCAGGCGAGGACCGCCACTGCCTGTTTGTTTTCATGTCTGGGTTCTTCCCCATAGCAACTCTTAACTATTTTTGATATGACCTTGTACATAATTAATGTAGATTTACAGGTATAAAAGTAAGTACACCAATTTATTTATCAGACATCTCAGTCCAGAAATGTGCAGTTCTAGGCACAGCCAAGATACTGCGCAGAACCCTCAAGCTCCCAGGCCTCTGGTAGAGGACCCGAGCTCAGACGATGAAAGAGAGAGACCACCCAGTCCTTCCCAGACCTAAACTAGGTCACCATAACCTGAAGTGAACTACAATACATGACATATCTCTGTCATTACTTATTTAGCAAAAAAAAAAAAAGAAAACTTTTCCAACACTGCTTTAAACAACATTAAAGCAAGCAATTTGGTCTCTTATAAAAGGCCCTTTTCATGAATAATTTCCAATGACTTTCTTCTGTAAGATCTCAGGCAGACTCTTGTTGATAGCTTCAGCTCATTAGTTTTGGGGCATTTGTTTGTGCTCTCTTAGAAGAATCCTGCCTCAGCACTGAACGAGGCTACACCTGGATGTGGGCTGGGCTATAACACTTCTGAGGTGACACTGATATAAGCGTAACAAATGTTGTTGTCGGACATGTTGCTACGCCAGGATTTGAATTATTCAGTGTTAGTTTAGGAGCCGCTTTTTCATGGTCGTACCCGTCTGGATGCTTTTGTCATCAACCCTGAACCAAATCAGGACAAACGTTTAAAAATGTTTTGTTCGATTAACAACTCCCAATCCTAACCCTTCTTTCAAAAGTTCCTCCACTTGCTCCACATTGCAGGCACTTCTGTTCACATTTCTGAAGCATGTGGAAAAAAAAGAAAAAAAACAAAACAACAAAAACATAGTTGCGATTGGACAATCGTTGCTTCATTGATGCTTTTTTAAAACATCAAGGTTAGAAAACAGGGTAATGTTTTCTAATGTGTTTATTCTGGATTTGGTTCATATGCTTATAAAGTGAGTAAGCATGATTAGAAAATAATTTCACAATTAAGGCTGTATGAAATGTTGTGTTTAAAGGACTTAAGTTTATTTATCTTTCTTCAAATAGTTTGAAAATCTCTTCAAATTGAATTACACAAACTAAAGTTTCATCAGCTTTTTTAGGGTTCAACTGGACGAATGTTTTCAGGCCAAATTATAGACGTTCATCCCGTGACGAACTCCAGTAAAAACTCTTCAATTACAATGAAACTGATCTCATTAGTGCAGGATGTGATAAGTACTACTGAGCCTTGGTTTCATTAGAGAGATTTTAGCTCTGGAAACAATAATTACAGATTCTTTCTGTGCAGCTACAGACAACAACCTCTAATCGCTAACGCCTACGTCATGAGATCCGCTTTGGCTGTTGAAACCTTTCGAACGCAAAAGCTCTTTACTGGGAGCATTGTAATGGTCAAATCTTTCCTAGATTGTGAAAATGCTGATGCTCTTGTTTCTGTGTAATTTAAGTTAATTGAGGCTAGTGGAGAAAAGAAAGCAGCTGTATATCTATTCCCACATGGGGGATTTTGGGAGGAACCCAGGATACCCAGAGAAAATTCATGCAAAGAAAATTGTTGTGACTGGGATCTGGGATCTTCTTGCTGAAAATCAGTAGTGCTAACCGCGGTGCAACCATGCAGCCCTTTTGCAGTTTAGTTATACATTTTTATTAAAAGCAGTAAGACAGACATTAAAAACAATCTAGCAATAGTATAGCGTCTTTTTACTCTACCCCTTTATAGCCTCACACTTTATTGGGAGACAGAAGAAATGACCTCTTTATTAGAAGCGTTTTTTTCTTTTCCAGTGCGTTTCTCCATATTATTCTATAAAACATCTTTTTCTGCGTGACTACAGCAATCTCCCCAGTGTTTGATCTTAGGAGACATCTTTGTATTTTATGGTTTGAGGTGTTTTATTCCATTGTGTGTTGATTTTATCTTTATGTACTTACACTTTGAATTGCCTTTGGCTGAAAGGTGCTATATATATAAATAAAGCTGCCTTGCCTTGCCTTATATAAGTAATTTGTAATGTTAGCAGTTTGGTTTTATGGAGACGACCCCAATTAACAAGATGATTCTAGAAATAAGCAACTACTGAAAAAATCTTGTTAAGCTACCAACAGTTAATGTTAAAAAGAGCACAGATTGCATATGCATCAATTTTAAAATATTATTTTGTTCCAAATATTGTATCTGTGAAAGTGTGACAACTGCAAGGGAAAAACGATTCGTGATGGATGGACGGAGTTTTTATTAGTAAGGACGATTTCTGGTAAAGTTACCAAACAAAACCTGGAATAAACAACTTTGACTTAAAAATAGCTGGGTTTTCTTTGGGGGTGGGGAGTTATGCCTTTTAATGAGGACCATCCAACATTTGGAGCAGTGTGATAATCTCCATGACTTCCTCTCAGATAAAGTGTGTCCTGATAAACATCAGAATATTCCAGTGCTGTTAAATCTGATAAATCTGCTCCTTCTCGGCAGGTAAGAAAGGGCAGATATAGAGACTGTGCATTATTCAGAGGCGTTCACAGTGAGTAAATGCCATGTGCAAATGGGTTTCTCACGCGGTCATGTACCTCTGCGAGCTATTTTAGCTGTATGATGGCGGTGAGGAAATGAGCCCTTATTTTCCCCCAGCCCATTGTGAGTTGGCAGATTGGTTGTGTCTGTGAGTGACTGACGGCGTGGTAGGCCGTAAAGTTCACCTGAAGAAAGCAGATAGATTGGTTACCAAAGGTGAAACGGAGTCAGATAAAGTTGGCTGTAGACGTTGATTTATAGTTGGACACTTGTAAGGAAGTCTGGAGGAGGTAGTAACTTTCTAAAAATGCCTGTTTAAAACAAAAATAATGGACTTAGAGCTCGAATTAGCTTCATCCAGACAAATAGGTTTTGAACCTGAACCCCACTAAATTAACAGATGTTATGAATCTGTTTGCTAATTTTTTTTCTTTCAATCTTTTAATCTGCTTTTCCTCATTAATATTCTGTGCCGTTAGCACAACGTCGACAAGAAGATGCCACCTGCTGCTCTTTGTTCGACCATTTGCCTCTGGGTCACTTTTGCCAGTAATTCATCGGTTTACTGGAGTAGCAAACAGCCGCTGAGATCAAAGCCAGACCGAAACCGTGTTTGTCCAGAGAAATCTGGCCTGGCACAACAAATCACAGCCATTCCTCAATTTATTTTTCAGGCTGGTGACCAGTCATAACTCTGGTCTTTGAAGCCGCTGTTATCTCGGTTCCCTTGCCCCAACTGAACACACAATATCATTCTGTTCACGTTTAATAGTTTCCTCTTTTCAGCCGAATGTAGCTCTTCTCTTTTACAGCCCGTCCACCAGAAGGAGGCAGATAACTCAGCTTTGCAGCATTTCCCTGGGGAAGAAAAGCGGGGACGGTGTTGCAGGGCCGTCAACTTTGCCCTTAATGCTGCTGTTGCTTTCAGAGATGGCCGAAGATTTTACAAAGGTGAATTTGAATCTTGTAAAGTTTTGCCTTTACACAGCAGACATGTCAGGGAGAACATTGTGGGCTAGATCCAAAATATAAAACAATTATCCAAGCTCTTAACATCTCACAGAGCACCTTTTAATCCACTTCATGAAAGTAGAAAATACAGATTGAGAGTATCTGCTGGTTTCACAAAATTGACACCGATTTAGAACCAGTGAAATAAGAAAGATCTAAGTTTGTGGTTTTTGCATTTTTACATTTGTGTTTTGTTTTTACTGTCTGGTCCTCTTTGTTCAGTGAAACCTTTTTTTTTTTTTGCTTAGGGGTACATCACAGAGAGTAACGAAAACTATTTTACATACAAATTGAAACCAAATAGATACAACATCAGTGTTTCATCTCTTGCTCGCTGCCATTCAAACCAATCTCGTGTAAAATTGATCAAGAAGTCCAACTTGCCTTTCCTGTGTTCTTTTTTCTCTCAGTCATCCATAACTTCACATTTTCCCTCCTTTTACCCTCTTTCTCCCTTCAGTTCTTGCTTTCCAATTTCTTTTTCAATCCTCCCACTCACTGTATTGTATTTTTTATTTTCTACAATAAGTTTATTGCTATACTGCTGTTCTCGCTTTTCTATTCCACTGTCCATCAGAGTCAGACTCAAGGTCAATGCTGAAGGGAATTCTGTCCAAATTTAGATAAAAAAAAAAAACCAATTCAATAAGGAGGCCCTGCCTTGTCCATATCTATCGCTTGGCTCATATGCTTTGCTTTTCCTGGTAAGCCTCAAGTTTTACTCTAATGTACATTGATGAGAGACCTCTTTCTGCTGCAGCTGAAGGAAGAACAAGATGTAGATATGAATCTCAATTGTAGACCGAAATTGATTACTTTTTTGTGTTTTTATATGTCTACGCAGGGTTCTTTTCCTCTATATAACAAGTTATTGATGAAAAATGCTAAATAATTTTTAACAAAACATATTGTTCGTCTCTTATTTTTCTGGTTTTTGTCATTTTCAAATTTCTATTGTGTTTCTTTCAAAGGAATAAACTGCACCAGTGACTTGGCGTCAAATTCTGCAGAAGCCTTTAATTACTTCAAGACTTTAAATATGGCCGAAGACAGAGTTGGGGAAACACTGATTTGTATTTCATATTTTAAGTCTTGGTAGTCTAATGCATAAAATCTAACTGCTGCAAGACTTTAGAGACTTTTATCCTCAGCAAATATATTTACATTTCGAGCCTATCTTAAACTTGCATCAATGTCAGCTCATACACTGATGACACAATTTGTGCAACTGACAAATCCAAAGTTATGTAGATTTTTTTCTGCAATTACACTGGCACCATCATCAAATTAAAAAAAGCAAGCAAACCATATTTTAAGGAAGCTTCCTATAGATAGTAATACAAATGTAGAAATGTGTCGCCTCATATCCAAGCCCCGAGTGTCACTCAGCACCATGTCTCAATAATCTCATTGTCATCTCATATTTCCCTCATGAAATATCTTAAACTTGCATCAATGTCAGCTCATACTGGAAGATCTGTTAGCAAAATTAAATGCCATAACATTCCGTAACACATTCTCCTTTTACACCAGTGAGCCATCAGTGCAAACAGTCTAAATGTTTTGGACAAAGGCTTACAATAACAAATCGTCCTGGGTTGAGTGAGGACAGCTAAATAGCTATCAGTGAGGGGGAAGGCCCATAAAATCACTTTCTGATAGATCGCTAGGGTGTGCTTGGCTAAGGAAGGCGCACAGGTTTTATAGCAGGGTGGGGAGAAAAAAAAAAAAGACCCTTCTCCCTACTAAGGGAGACAAATGGAGAGCAGCAACTGGTGTGTAGATGTGACGGAGAGAGCAAACAGGAAAAATACCTGGTAAACAAACAGACTGAGCCTGGCAGGTCGGAAATTGCCCCGGCCTTTAGTCACGATGTGTTGTCCCGTTAAAGTCATCAGTATTGATGCTGCAACAAATGCTCAGTTGCCAAATGTGGAAAGGGAGGCATTCTAGGTGTTAAAGGTCAGCTCCACTCCTCTTGTCGCCACTGAGAGAAACGGGGGCGGGGTTATCAAGCATCTGAATTACCACTCTCGTGACCCATCCTTTTATCAAAAGACCCTTTAAAACACCGGCGGCTCATTCGCACATTGTAAATTTAATTACCCCGTCCATCTGTAAAGTGCCTGAGTTATCAGCATGTTATGATACAAGTGGGGAATGTGTGAGCTGAATGGAAGTTACAGGAATCAGATATGGCGTTTTGCAAAACATAAAGAGGATGGAATTCACTAAGCAGCGCAAGCTTCTCCATTTGTTTATTTCAAACTGGGTACTTGAGTTAATTTTCCACTGGGTTTACAAAGCAGACTGCACAAAATCATCGCAAATGCAATGATTCCCCTTTATGACCAGAATAGTGGGAAATTTTACATCTTTTTTCTTTTTGTTTGTTTTTTAGTGTTGCAGATGCAAAGCTTAAAACAAACAAACAAAAGAACACTTTTTCAATTACTTATGTAGTATTATTATAATTAACAGTCAAGTTCACGAGTGGATAGTCCTCAAAACTTTACAGTTTTTTTTTTTAAAAGTTTGTTTAAAAGGAGGAATAATGGCAGTAATACAGTTGTAAATAAAAGTTTTAAAATAAACATTCAAATTTAATTCTGCAAACACTTTGCATACCTTCATGCATTTGCAGGAGAAACTTTCCACGATGATTCGAACCATTTTTTTCTGAAGACGTCAAACAAAAGACATAGACTATATTCCTGTTTCTAACGCTCTGCCCCAAATTAATCTATTGTTATGCTTTTCCACGCAGAGAAGGGGGGGATTCGTGTGTATGTAGACATTTGTGAAAGTGCATGTTATTCTTAAGGGTGTTGCATAAGTAGTGCTGAGGGGCCTAATGAAAAATAACGTCTAGTTAATGATCTGTCAAAATGAAGTGTTTGTTTATTGAGGAGAAGATCATCCCAGGCTTAATGTCTACCCAGTGTCTCATACTGGAGGATATTACTTCTCAGTACAAGCATTTATGTGTATGTATAGTATATGTCACAAAACTTAAAGAAGACCCAACACATGCAAATGCATTATTCTCTGGCTTTTCCAGTGAATGTGCTGGTTTGTGTACTTGCGGGGACGCAGTGAAGGATCTCATCAGTCTTTTCTGCTAACTGCAGATTAACGGAGCAGAAGGAAAAAGAATCCAGCAGCCAAATCATCCATACATGGCCATCCAGTCAACAGCTTTGAAGAGAGGATTAGCCTTTGCTTTATTCACCACACATTGTTGCTAGAAGAGCTCTGTCTGCTCATCTTGGCAGACACTTCTCACTGGGGCCGCACTTCTAAAGGATATACAGTATTTATGAATATAAGAAGTGCTTTTTTTTGTGATTTGCTCCCCAGAGGTTTAAAGCTAAACAACACACAATTAGGCAACAGAAGACACTGAGGTCTGGATTAAATGATCGACTTAAAGAAGACACACTAAAAACCGCATAAACCCAAAGCCAAACACACACTCTCAAACACACTCCAACCACTTTGCTTTGAGAAGAGCAGATAAAGAGGTCACACGCGGGTTACAGCGGCATTAAATAAAGGAGGAATAGCGCTATACACAGTCATATTCAGTAAATACAAACATTTTTTAAATGTTCATTTATTTCAGTGACTCAGTTCACGAAAAGAAACAACATATTTGCTAATTATAGAAAGATTGTTTAAAAGCCTCATGATGATTTTCTAACCCTAACCCTAACCCTATTTTCAACATCGGATTTGACTTTCCACTGTATCATTGTTTTGTTTTTTTTTTGTTTTTTTTTTTTAGCTTTCTTAAATATCTGGTAATGCAACCTAAAATATTGGGTATTTATCAAATAACACATAAATGTGAGCAATTGTGTGAACTCCTATGGGGACAGTGTGTTTGTGCTTAAATATATTGTTCAGAAGTAGTCAGAAGAACAAAACCAATCACTTGTTTCCTTTCTGTTTTTTGTTATGTTAGGTGTCTTAGGAGAGTCATGCAAAACACTCAATAGTGCACATTCAACTGTATGCGCTTGTTCAGTAAATCCTCCACAGTCCAGTTAACTCTCTGTGCCTTACTTACTAGGATAACATATTTGATTGTTAAATGATTAGGTATTATTGGTTGAAACGGGTTTCCTTAATATGCTATTCCACCATTTTAATGTTTACAGAAAACAGATTCCACTGCTATTGTCTGAATGGAGGAAAATCTCCCTTGTTTTTTTTAATCTAACAAAGTATTGTGCATGCATGTGTGCATGTGTGTGTGTGTGTGTGTGTCTAGTACCAAATAATTATTCAAACCAATTACAAATATCTGCAGTCAATATTTTTGCAATGCTTTGTTTGACTGTGAAGGATCAACAGTAATTTCATTTGTTCCATCTATTCGGTATTTGCTAGCTGCCCATAGAAATCAGATAATTGGCATTCATCTCTGTATCTGCTGAGGAAGAGTGGTGCCAGAGTCAAGCTGTCTCAGCTGTCCTGCTGTGTCCTCCCACTGGGCAGCGGTATCATCAAACAGTCACACTTCCCTGGAGCTCACCCCACTGCTGTCACCTAACAACCAGCTCGGAGTTTCATCTCTATGTAGTCTAAAGAGAAACACAGTCAGACTGGGTTTAGCTGTTTATGGTCAGTCAAGAAAAAACAATGTTACATTAACATATGTGCACGGTTTTGAATGAAGGATTTCGCCACAGTAATCTGACACAGGTACGGAAAAGAGTTTAATTTTGTTGTATGTTTTTATTAAACAATTAACTGATAAATTAATCACATTAGTTCTGATTGGAAACTCAGACTGCCTAAAATATTAGTCATGCAGTAGCAAAAGTAAACAATATTTTCAATCTCGCTATAATGCATCGTTCTTTGGTGTATTAAACAGCTCACAGTTTAAATGGATTTCTTTAATCAATGTGAATAGCTGCCTCATGCAAAACATGCATCTGTAGTTCTGGTGGTTAGTGTCATAACTTGGATCTTCAAATCCAACAAATACTAATTATATTGTGGAGTCAAATATTTACATCAAAAAAAGCTGCATTTCCTCAGGTGCACACATTGCAAAAAGAGGAAGCACAAAGTCTGAAATGTTCCCAAAACTTTTGTGCAAAAGCTTCTGCTGTTTCTCAGATAGAGGTAGCTGCAGTAGGTATTTTTGATTAAGATTCTCCAGATATAAAAACTCTGTTTGTGCTAATTCATTTCTCCATGATGTTTTTAAAGTGACAGGACCCAAACGCTGACAGGAGGCAGGCTGGAGCAGCGCTGACCCAAAGCAAACAGAGGAGCAAAAAATGTTTTCTTTTCATGCTGAACTACTTTAACTCGCTCTTGTTTTATTCAGCAGCACAGAAAATTTGACTTCTCAACAACATTAAGGGAGTTTGCAGGTTGCAAATTAATTGTAACTTTCAATCCAATTGTGTTCAGAACAATTTTGGGTTTTCTTTAGATTTTCAAGCCGCAATCATCAACAAACTTTAAAGGCAGTAAAAGTTAAAAAGTTTAAACCATGAAGTTTTTGGTAAAGACAACTGGTGCTGACCTTGATAAAGCGATGAGCCCTCAAAGCACTCCTAAACTTTAAAAGCACAAATAGAGATGCACATTACACACATCACATTTATTTTAAAGGTGCCTATTGCACATTACCATTTCCTATATTGCCCATTCCACACTCATAATACCACAGAGACTACATGCAGAAACTCTTAAGCTCACAGTAATGAGATTCAGACTTAGTCAAAGCAACCATTAGGCAGAGATTTGTGGGAACACTGTTGTAGTTAGGCAATGTCATCGCAATCAATACGCAAAAGCACTGCATTGCCGCCAATTAGGTGGAGATATTTATGTCTGATTAGGGAGGCAAAGCTGAAGTCATTTGTTCTCATAATGCAGATTCAATGGGAAGCTTGGGCAGCTCAGTCAAAGCCAAAGATGTGCCATGACAGGTAGAAGAGAGACCGGTAAAGAGTATGAGCAAAAATAATCAAATGAATCGTAATCCATGCTCACATCTCCTATAGTGCCAAGAAAAAAATACATTTACATCCTTATAGAATTTGCTTGTTTTTGCTCTTATGCAACACTTAAACTTTTCAGATCATTAAGCAAGTTTTAACATTAGGTACAGATAAATTGAGAAAATACAGAATGCTGATTTTACATAATTATTGTTTTAGCTATCCAAACCAACCCGACTCTATGTTTAAAAGGAATTCCCCTTGGACTCATCAACTGGATGTGCAACATCTGCCAACAATGTTTGTGATAACTGGCAATGATAACATTGGCAGAGTTCTTGGGGTAATTGGGCACAATCGTCTTTTCTAATACTTTTAATTTAGCCTCATGGTCAGGTATCTGATCTTGAACAACCCATTCAAAGGCGTCCCGCAGTATCTCTACGCCCAAACTTTAATCCGGCCACTCCAAAATCATCCTTCTGTTTTTATTTCTTCAGCAATGCAAAGGTGAACTTGCTGGTGTTCTGCCAGGTATGATCCCAAGTGCACTTGAACTTAAGATGTGGGTGTCCAGCGTCAGTCATCAAAGGTCAGTGTCCTGTTTTAGTGTCTGGCTATGTGACTCTAGCAAGGTGATTCAAACAGCCCCAACTACCTCATCAGCATGTTAACATTTTGCAGAGGCCAGATAATGAACCATCATTTGACTCAGATTTGTTGAAGGGAAGCTTTTGAAGACTGACTTTGGACACCACTCTCTCAAGATAATATACACTGCTCAAAAAAATAAAGGGAACACTCAAATAACACATCCTAGATCTGAATGAATGAAATATTCTCATTGAATACTTTGTTCTGTACAAAGTTGAATGTGCTGACAACAAAATCACACAAAAATCATCAATGGAAATCAAATTTATTAACCAATGGAGGCCTGGATTTGGAGCCACACACAAAATTAAAGTGAAATGTTCCCTTTATTTTTTTGAGCAGTATACATACATATATTATAATCGAAGATTCTCTTTCAGGATTTTTAAGTAGGAAGCAGCACAATTCATGGCTCCATCAGTTATGGCAGCTCATCTTGGTCCACAATCAGCAAAGCAGGCAGAATCCATTACAACCCTGATTTGTTTATGATGTTTTCTTTTTGAAATCTTTGTCAGGATTGGTTTTTACCTCAGAACTGTTCTTTGGATTGTTCTAAGAGAGTTTGCCTCGTCTCATTCTTATTGTTAAATCGTGAACACTGATCCTAACTGAAGCAGGATGAGTCAGTCCTGGAGTAATTTTGGTAGGTTGGCCACTCCTGGGCTCTCTTTCATGTTTTCAAATACTTTCTCACAACACTGTCGATATCACCATCCTGTGTGCAGACCGTGAAGGGAATAGAAAAGACATTGCGAATAAAATGCTGCAACTTTACACAGAACTGGCTATTTTCCAAAGTGATAGTACGTACAGTAAGACACCGCCAGCAGGCATATCATCATCTCAGAACCTCTGACTGTTACATGTCTTACAAATGGAAACTGCAGCCAGGCCTGACAAAAATCTCACAAAGACAAACACGGTTGTTTTACGGTCGAATGCCTTCTGGAAAAAACGAATTGAAAAAGTAAATAAACAGCTCAAAGAAAGTAAGCAAGCTCAAAACCCCGATACCACCTTTTGAGTAAGACACTAAGGTGCAATGAAAAGAATGAAAAGAGAAGGGCGGGGTGAGAGGCAAAGAGACAAAGTGAAAGACTGGGAACAGAGAATGGAAAAGCAACAACAGTCGAGAGATTGGAGAGTAAGCAGAGCTCAAGGCATGAGATGACAGGTAATCACTCACACACAATATGCTCTGACAGCACAAGAAACATGTCAGAAAACATCCCCCAAGCAACAAGTAACAGCACTCAGAGCAACACACACACACACACACACACATTCCAGCACAATAACACAACAATTCACTGTAAATTAGAATCGGGGAATATCAGGCAAGAGGAAACAAATTCCGCCTCCGAGATGACCTGTTAATGCTCAGAAGATCCTGCAGGATTAAGCCATGTCATTATGCACACTATTTGTTGGATTACAGGCAGTTGCTTCTATATTTAGTGCATATTAATGAGCAATATTTAAACCCGCCCCTTCAATTAAACGGTTTGAGATGAGACAGATTGTACGTCTGCGTATTATTAGGCAGGGCTTTCACCTTGTGCGCATAGGGGAGCAGACATGCATACTCGTCGCTCTCGCGCAGCCAACGGATTCGGAGGGTGCACGGCAACCCCAGGCGGAGAGGCAGATGTTCCATCCACGAGATGAATCTACTCCACAAATAAATCAGACCCTCGTAGAGGTCTCTCCAGGGGATTAGATTGCTGGGGCACACCTGCGCACTTGCACAAACAGGCACATAATTTACAGTACATATGATACAGTATTTCACTAACACAACAACGAGCGTCCAAAGAGCGCCGCAGAACAGCGACACATGTTCAAGCACATGTAAGTGAATGCTCCTGCGCACGGGTTTGTACTCGAAGGTGCCGTCGGCGTTACATAATGATCTACCCTCCGTAACCCTCCACGGGGGCATCCGACGCTCCTCACTCTTCACCGCCGCGGAGAAAAATTTGGATTAGGTAAAGACGCATACAATGACATTCTATAATCTAGCATGAAATTACTTGCGATTGTGTTTAGATTAATCCTTCCTCTGTGTCCCAGAGCGCTGCAAATCTTCCCTGCTTGAAGGGATGCCAAAGGTCAATCTCAAACATTGCTTGCTGGAACAGAGCCATGACCAGACGTAAAAGATATAGACATCTAGGAATGTGTACCGGTTGCACGGGCATAAGATTAGCTCAGAGATGGGACTCGTGGTGGAAAATGTCAAAGGTCCTGATTTGCTTTTTTGTTTTTTTTCCCTCTGAGAAAAAAAAATGCAGCAGGCTTAAATTCTTCAGGGATATCTGAGACAAATTCGTAGAAAGTATAAACAACACCCACTCAGCACTTCTTATTGATTTTTTTTAATTATGTAGAATGAGTAACACTGTTTACTTGGTTTTCATTCAGCAAAATCATTGTTTTATTTTTGTAAAATAAGGTTCCTCAGCCCTGATGCTCAGGACCCAGCGTCCTGCACATTCTGGGTGTTTCCCTGCTGCCACATGCCTGACTTAAACGAACGAGTGATCAACAGGCTTCTGCAGCTCTTGGTGGCGTGCTGGGGAGCTGATGCAATCATTTGAACCAGGTGTACCAGAGCAGAGACACATCTAAAACACGAAGGATTGTGGATCCCGAGGACCAGGACTGAGAGACACATATTAAAAAAACATATTAAATGTTATGGTAAGTAGGACACATGCTTCAGCTATGTGAAATGGTGTCAGTGTGTGATCTAAACATGTTAATCTGCAGTATTTAAAGAATACTGTGCTGTACAAAGAATACACAAACACGTGGTTGGCCAAACATGACATTGTGTTGCTGTTTAAACGTCTTGACTCAATTATGGTCTTTCGAAAGATGATGTCATCCAGCTTTTTATTATTTAGAGACAGATAAATGTGAGGACTCTGCATATCTGGATTTGCTAGAGTGAAGTGTTTTGGTAAACTGGTTCTATGTGGTCAGAAAGCATGGTTATATAGAGATCTTTGAATTTATTTATAAATGGATTTCCCTATGAATTCAGAACGTGTCTTTCGTGCTGCTCTGCCCTTCTGGATCACATCACCTCATTCACTGCATCTCAGAGCTCAAGTACTGAAACCCCTTTTGCAGTGAGTATCAAACTGATTGTCTGTCTTCATGATTTCCCTGCTCCGTTGGATTAGTAAGTTTTCTGAATCTCTGATTTTATGTGCCTCTGATCTGAGCCCTACTGTTGTTTTTTTTTTTTTTATCATGGATCTTTGTTGGTTATTTTGATCACTGGACCAATTTGGTTTGAAGTCAAGAAATAAAACACCCAGATTTTAGATTTAAATGTCTGCTTTCTGTGGAATAATTCTTCCAACCTGCTCCCCTCGAGCATCTCTTTGAATTCTTTCATCCAGGAAAACTCAAACTTTAGCAACTATGTCCTCTTTGAAACCACCTTCTCTCTTCAGCCTTAAAGGAAGCTGATAAAAAAAGAAAAAAAATCCAGGGGTAATTCAGATCTCTTTTCAAAACTGTCTTAACTCCTTGCCTCTCTTGTAGAGAAATTTTGAGTGTGCTGATTTCTGAGACATTAACACCATTTTCCACATTCACTTAATGTTTTAATAAACTTTTTCTTGCCCCCGGGTTTCAATTCCACGTCCAGCCATAGTTCTTCACCTTTTAAAAGCGCTTCCTATGATACATTTTGAACAACTGCAAAATTATTTTGGCCTCCTGTAAAGTTTTTAAGTGTTAACAATTAAAATTCAATGGTTTGATTTCCCAAAGGAAAAATTAACAAAAAGCATTAAATGTTTTTTTAACTGCTGATTTTTCAGTAAATTCAGAGCCTTACAGGCACATAGTGCTTTAAAAATTAAACTTTAATGACTCAACAAAACTGATTATGAAATGGGATAGTCACCAGTTCATTATGTGTCTTGTAAGGAAGATGGTAAATGGACCGAACTTATAAAAAAGCCATGTTTTATGTGGTGGAATGATTTTAGCAATGTACAACAAAACATGATGACCATTTTTAACCTCACCTGTCGCTAAGAAAAGAAAATATTATCATAATTCATATAAGATATTTCTTTTGGTTTTGAAATTTGGTCCAAGGTCAAAATAAATGTAGCAAAACAGGAAATAGAGTTTAGTATTTCGTAGGTAAGCAAAGCCTTTAAAAGTAAATTTATTGACTTCATGCATCAACTTCTAGCAGGATGTATGTTAGTTGCTGTCTTGCTGAAATTCACAATTTTGCATTTCAGACCTTGGTTACTGAGAAAATCTTAAGAACTCAAAATGAGTTGCTTATTTTACACATGGATGATTTTTGTGTACATTAGTCTGTCTCATTTAAAGTTTTGTGTAGTTTCTGCCAAAGTCCTACATAGCAGTTGCACCTAACAAAGCCCAACATATAAAACAGAGTTATTTCACGATTGCATTCGCAGGCAGAAAATCTCACTTGCTGCTGGTAAAACTTCTCCCCCAGTGATGTAAATGTCTCCCCAGTCATCCCAAATGTTTGGTGGACTGACTTTGCCGCCAGCCATGACAAACGGTTATTTGGTTTATGTGAAAATGACTTTTTCATAGGTTAGGTGAGTTTAGAGACCTTCTTTTTACCTTAGCGTTTGAAAAAAACACACACACACTTTTGAATTACCTCAGGTTATCTTTCTCCATTATGTAAATTTGCATTGTCATTCAAAATAGATTTCTGATAAACCAAACAATATAGATGTTGACAGAAATGTTCCCCTAAGAACACTTGTCAGGAACTAAGAAGACAGCAAAAAAGCCAGGAACACAGGGACAAACTCAAAAACGGTCAAGTGAACGAGTTGGAGAAAACATCCACTCTGGACTCATAAATAATTGATACAAGCTCCTTTGCTGTCTGGTTTTCCTCAATACAGTCGGATAAAAACTAAAAGAAAACTAAACTATGTGCTACACACAGGAAACAGAAAAAAGCAAGAAGTTCTTGGACACCCACACCGTCTCAAATTCATCTCCCAGATGATGGGCAAGTTATGACAGGACTCTGCACACTTGTGCCACGCTCCCTCTGAGGGTGTCGCCCCTCGGGCAAAAGGTGACGTTGGTAGGAGTAACTCAACTGACATCTGTCAAAGGCTATCATGGGTTTTAAATGCCCAGAGAGACAGCAAATGACCCCGCATGTCATCCAAAGAACCTAAATAGCATGCAGCGGGACTTTTTTTTTTCTTCCTTTTTTATAAGCTTCACCTTTTATTAATAGGGCCACAACTTACTAATAGAGACTTTCAGTTTGCTAAGTAGCTGTTTGGTGATACCCAAATGAAATCCTATCCAAGTCAGTTTTCATACTCATAATTAGAAAAATGTCTAGAGAGTGTCGTCTGGACATTTTCCCAACAGTTGCTGTTCACACATTTACACAGGAAGATGTGAGAAAATATGTAAAATAAAGATAAAAGCTCTTGGAGATCTACTTCAAGAAGCACACAGTTGAAATCACATAATTTCTTTTGTAGCACATCCAACGTGGTTCTTAATGACTGATATGTAAATTTATCTAGCAAAAAAAGTCAGGATTTTTGGGGGGGTTTTGTTAGCATTATGTCTCATCAGTAATTATTTAACTGTTGGAAAGTATCTAAAAAAGGGTCACAACTTTAGGAAAAAAGCATTTTGGAATAGAGTATGTTGTGTGCTTGAAAAAAAACTTAAAAGTCAACTCTACTTAAATCAAACAACTATTTCTGCTAGTGTCTGTTTGTTTGATGTCTTTTGTTGGATTGAGTGGTTTGATTTTGAAAGAACACGCACCGAAATTTCACAGATTTTTTTTTTAGCAGTGCTTCAGAGAACCTCGTACAGCCACAAGAGCACGGCACCAAGACCTCATGTTGGTCACTGCTGTGGGATAGCTTCACATTCCTCCACCAACAGTTTGTTACCAGCAACCCATCTTGGAAGACAGTTGGTAAGAGAGTTTATAAGGGATTATGACTCGTTGGGGTGTCTCGTATGACGTATCTTGACACTGAGATTCCTTCCATTGATAACAAGTCTGTTTCAGAGATGTAGATGGTGCCCCACATCATCATACTTCTCCCACACACACACACACACACACACACAAACCCTCTTTGGTATAAGTAGTGGAGGATTTGGCAAGGATAGCGAAAACACCCAACTTTGCTGCTTAACCCATACAGGCATTTTTGGCACAAATTTGGCATCAATTAGGGAAGAATGGGCTTTGTTGCCAAGAAGTACTATTACAAAGAAGAAAGAAAATGACCAACTATAAATTTTCTTCTTTTTGTATTAACATAAATATCTGCTATGATACTGATGAGCTAAATAGCATTAACATAAAGCAGGACACTGCGTCTCTTCTTGTTAGTGTTCTCATACCAAGCAGCTGCTCTGTGACAAAGTCGTTGATGCTCCAGATGACTCGCTGCTTCATACGATTATGTCAACAAGTGCCTGTGCTACTCAACTAGCAACTGCTCTATAGCACAAGCTGCATTGGGACTTTTTAATGTCTTTTGGCATTTCCTGTTAGTCAGCCTCATGAACAAAATACCTTCAAAAATGCTTCTTTCCAACAAAAAATGGCAACAAAAGATCTCTGAGCATACAGTAATTGCCATGCCAGGGTAGTTTTAAAGTTCTGGCACCAGCTCACTGTTTTTATTGTCAGCCAGCTGCAAAGGAGCATATGGGGCTGTGTATCTCCAGTGCGTCTGTGCACAATTATGAAAATATGAAATTGGCAAATTTCTCAGCCTGTATTTTAGGGGTATTAATCAAATTTTGTATTATTTTGATCACACGAGTCCACAAATACACATAGACTACATGTTTGAAATTGTGCAGTTTTTCTTTGCTTAAGATGGGAGCAAGCAATCACACAAGAGCCATCACATGCTGGTGAATTTCCCTGAGGAGACACATGAGCCTTGCAAAAGGGGAATCTGTTCACGTTATGCAAAGGTCAAACAATTCTCAGTTTAAAGGTGGGTGCCATAATGTACGCTCGGCTAACATGAAGAGATGGAGGTGTCATTGAAAAAAAACAATTATGAGATATTAAAGGAAACATGTAGACCGAGAACAGATGGTTTGGGTTGTAGTTGCAGCAGGTTTAATTCAAAATGACCAAAGTTTGACGGAGGACAGAATCTATATTTAAGTGCAACATACAAGCAAGGTGGAAGTGCAAACTGTGACTTACTACTGTCTCTCTACTGGTCAAAATAAACTCTGCTTCAATGTCTGCTTCTCTCGTATCTTTTTGTCTCCATCTCCTTGTCTACCACCAGTAAACAGAAAAGGTACAGCAATTAAGTGATTCTGTGTGGTTTAACAAGACAAATCCAGAATACTGAAACAAAAGTTACAAGAAATGTTTTGTAAATGCATCCGTTGTGCTTGTATTTACCATTTGCAGCCTCTGTTTCGTTAAGAGGCATCGCATGTTTACATGCAGATGATTTGATGGTCCAGAAAGCTGCGAAAACGTCCTTTAGTTATAGGAAACTTAACAATAAGTGCTTGTAAGTCATAGTCTTCACTGTAGAAATTGATCAAAACTAAATTACGTTACTCATGAATCTAGATTGAAAATAAAATTCCAGGGGATTATGGCAAAAGTTGTTGATAAAGAACAAGCTAAATCCCTCAAAATGAAAAGTTATGTACATCTTACATTCATTTTCAAATTTCAGTCTTGGAACAAAAGCTGAAACCTAAATGGCACAAAACAGGCCTTCAATAATAAAAGTAAAGAAAACATCAACTATGTAAACAGATGACACCCACACCACTCAAGTTGATAGTTGTGTGATGCAGTGAAAAATTTAAATGAAATAACATGAACGTGTACTCTGAAATCTAAAATGCTGAAAATTGTGAAGTCCGATTTATACTCAAATCTGTGACTGTCATGATCAGTATGACTTGTGTGACAAAACACTGGGGCAAAACATCCGTTTGGTCTTATGTAAGGAGAAAGATCTGTGTATGAAAAATTGTTTCGTCTTCAATCTATTGCAATGTGACATAACGTTAATATTTTTTGGCATTAGTTTTATTAAAACTAATGCTAATGAGAAAAATAAGACGGGGTCGGTCATGAAAAGATTTAATTCATGAATCTTTTGAAGCCCTAACATTTAGAATAAGAGGGTTCCACTTTGGCAGATATTAAAATCCTGAAAGAGAGTGAAAGGTTAAATCTGTTTAATTTAAACCTTTGACGTACTGACCTATTAAATGTGTGATGGCTTCATTCCAAGGTTTTCAAGCATTAGGACTTTTTACACTGCAGGATCTCTAAATTACACATAATGAATAATCTAATTGTAATTAAAATTATGGATTGTTTTCATTGATTTCAAATGACTGCCCATTTGTCCAGAACTGACAAAGTGTATATGTAGAGAGTTTGTGCGGGCAAGTGTTTTTGGTGCGCATGTCTGTATATTGCTGAATCTCGTCGGATGTCATCAATCATTTCCTCGGCCTGTGCCGGCTGCGTGACTGAGGAAAAGCTGTCAGCTCAGTGTTGGAGGTCGTTAGCTGCTGTGAATAATAAGACAAAGTGTCATTTATGTGTTTTGAAGTGTTGTTAAACACTACTTAACAAGAAGGGACGCTTTCTACGTCGACAGTCATTTCAGTTAATACTTTTTACTTCATCATTTCTGCTGATGTGGAATATTATTCTGCTTATTTTCCGCTCTCTTCCACGAGTGACAATAACATGTTTCAAACTTTCCATTTAAAAGAAAACAAAGTGCTGCATAAAAAGCTCAAGTCAGCACCGATTTGCAGTTATATTGCAGTTTTGATAGATTTTAGATGCTATCTCTGTAATATATGCAGACACACACCTTTGTCCAGAGTTCCCAGACATTTGTTCAATTAATATTCATGCCACAGTTTGGCTCATGGCTCAAGGTCAGGGGACTGACCTTGGGATTGTACTGAGTGCCAGGATGCATTTCTGTAGTTTCCCCATTCCTCTGTTGCTTTCTCAGAGGTTTTATCTGTTACTTGCAGACACCAAATACATTACCTGTTCAAGCTTTTAAGAATGTGTGAATAATGTGGTCACAAGGTACCTGAGATTTATGGTAGGCTTGGATTAAATGACTCTGTCAGGCTTTAAAGTTTCTCTTGAGAAATATGCAACCGTTTCTAAATACAAGCAGCCTTAGAAATACCAAATTAAATCTTAAAAATACACTATATTGCCAAAAGTGTTTGCTCATCTGCCTTCAGATACATGTAATCTTAATTGACATCTCATTCCTTGATGACCTTGTTTTGTGCAATGGTGCTAATTCAAGCTGGAACAGGAAAGGTCAAACTGTCCCCACAACATTGGGAACTCCAGGAAATCTAATCTGATCTGTAATAAACAGCTGTCACTAGTGATGGGCAAATGAAGCCTCATGATGCAATGAAGCTTTCCAACCCTCTGCTTTGCAAAAAGGTTCATTACTTGATGCTTCATTCATCACTCACTAGTGACATCTGCTGGAGACACTGTAACAGCCTTGTCACTCCGTTGGATCATACTTCAAAAACTAGAAAATTCCTGAAGAAATTTAACCGGGGCCTGCCAAAGTGTGCCCGTTGGTTTGGACCCAGCGTTCTGATGCTAAAAATGAGCATCAATGCCAAGTTTAGCTAACGTAAAGTTAGCTAAACTGTGAATAATCAAAATCATGTTGGCTAACATGGACTTGCACCATTCAGAATGTTAAAATTACTGAACGGTGATGCATGTTAAAATTAGTGCATAAGCTAAAATTAGCCAAAATGCTAATGTTAGCATGCTGCGCAAGGCAGTGCACTGACCTGAGAGAAAACGACAAAGACAATAAAAAGACAAAGACAATAAAGGCTAATATTAATATTAATATTAACCCTTCTAAACCGGGACGTGTCGCCGACGACACGGCCAAATTTGCAGTACCGTACTTCAGGACACGAGCAGGTCAAATAACCGTTTAATTGACTCAAGCTTTCTACATGCAGCTGCAAGGTCTCTTTGTGCATGGGTTATTTCCAGCAAAACCAGCATCCTCTCGCTATCCACAAGTATAAGTAACTGGTTAATTGGAGAGCTTAAATTGCCCTTGGGTATATATGTGAATGGTCATTTATCCCTTCTGTCTCTGTATTTTCTTTTAGATCATCATTCCAAAAAGAGGATGTAGTTTTGACAGTCATGCAGGATGTGAGATGCATTCAGTACTTGTAATATGAGTGATGTTGTTGTGGGCCATCTTTAGCTTTGTGCTGAATGCATCAGATTCTGATTATTATATTTCTTAGTTTTAACAAACACTGGAAGATCACCATGATCTCTGTACACATGAACCTGTGCTACTGCCTTACAATCTTCTTATCATATAAATACAACACATTCACTCCTCGGCCCAGCCTTACCCTTACAGCTCATTGATGTTGCAGGATTGTAATGTTAGAAATGCCTCTGTGATATTTCAGTTCGTTGTGAAAGCATAAAGAGAATTTGTGGATCACAGATTAAAAGGATGATGTGAAAATGTGTGTTTTCTCTGAGGGAACCTTTCCAGGAATCACAAAGTTTTCTGGGGCATTTTTCCCCCCCCCCATGTGTTGCCACAGCAGGAACCAATGCCAAATCAGACAAAAGCAGGTAGCAAACCTACTTTAAAAATGGCCTCAGTAGGGGGTAAGGCCTTCTGGTTGGACCCTTGCAGAATAGGACTCAATAGAGAACAGAAATTATTTATTTTGCCTTAGTACGGATATTCAGGTGTACCAGCAACAAAGTGACAAGTAAATGGAGGCATGCAGATTAACACAAAGGTAAAACAAAAATAGTAAATACGAAAAAGACACTGTATAGTAAGGGTACATTTGCAGCATGAGAACAAAACACTGTAAATGTATTAAGGATGGTGTACTCGGATGCAACATCTCAATGACTTTTAAGTTCCGCAGACATCCTGCTGCAGAAGCTACTGTGGGTATGTAAATATTCTTCCCAAGAGAGCCATCTCACAGGCTTTATCATTAATGATGTGGGATATTTACTAACTTTGTTTGAGATAGAATTTATTTAATCTCAGAGTTTATCCGCTATGGATTATCATAAATGAGGCATATGTCTTTGGGTAATTGACTGTAATCCCGATCAGAGCTCTTTTTCCTTTCCGCTGCTGTCAGGAATCAGGAGCGGTGCAGCTCATTGAGTATCTATTATAGCTGCAGGAGTATTCTGATCTGTTCCTATCGGGCTATGTTCAGCGCTACCGTTTCCCACTAAATATGCAAGATGGATTGTTGACAGCTCAAGTGTGGCGCACACCTGAGGCAGTCATGGATGTGCTCATGGGCCAATGCAACAACTGGTTACCATGGAGACTGGAAGGGACTGATGTATACATATTGCTGATCAAGGAGTTGTACTTACTACTTAAATAACTTTGCTGGAGTATCAGAAGATGTGACAATGTTTGCTCCCATCCTTAACCATGTTTGATCTTCTAGCATCCAAAGGAAGACATCAGCAAATTAATCTGGAAAGGAGAAATTAAATAATTTAATTATTTAGATTTTAATGGATAACGGCAATTGCCTCTACATCTTGATAACAGAATATCTGTGCAGACAGGATGTTGAAGCAGTGAAGGATGAGATAACTTAAGGACCATTCTAACAAAGACTATGAATGATGTTTGAGGAGCTGTTGGCTCCCTTAGTTTTCTGTCACCAAGACCCGGTTCGTTCAGTGCATTGAACTATTTAAATCTGCATTGCTATCTTAAAAAGACATTTGAAATGGTTTCAAATGAACCAGTACTGTCTGAAGTCTCTGAAGAGTGAAAAACTAAAGCCTTGTACAAACTGAGATGAGCTCAGTATAGTTTCATAAATGAATAAAATAAAAAGTGTGTTCACAAGACAGGATGAAGCACCATGTATAAAGTGGTAGGTGTTCGGTGGCAGAGAATGACTCAAAAAAACACCAAACGCGCCATGTTTGTCATTTGTGAGAGTGAGGCACATGCAAGATAGAAAGAGGTGGAGCTTCAAGATTACCGTTTAAAAAATGACACCACTCGCATGGCCAATATGAAGCCAGCCTTCTGAATGTCACCCATTCTGGAACCCGGTTTCAAAAATGATCGTTTCTGTTCTCCTGAGATGGTGAATCCGTGTGGATGCACAGCGTAAAAGACAGCAAACGTTTGCTGTTGCACCTAGAATTGTGTCAGTGTGGACAGGGCTAAAGAAAACAAAATATGTGGCTGTAGAACTGGTTGTTTTATGCTGAACTGCCGAGATTAAAACTTAACATTATTTTGCTGCGAAGTAAATAAAGTCCAGATTGTCTGGTTGCCTGTCAGTTGAGACTGTGGAGTCTACAGGCAGTAGGATGATCATTAATACTTAAAAAATCAATCCAGACAGTTTGTTTAGTCTTGTTCACAGCTGAAATTCGAGCAACAGAGTAGAATGACTGCAAAGACTTTTAGCAGTTTTCAGACCTCAGAGTTTGGATAACCTTGCGGTGTCCCTTTTGTTCTGCAATGTTAAATTATGAAACAAAAATCTCATTAACAGAAAAGCAGCAGACTTCACAGGTACTATGCATCTAGATTCGTCCACCTCAAACTGTCCAGTCGCAGTCTCCTCGTCAGGGACCATCTCATTCTTTTTATTTTGCTTGAGAATCACTAAATCCCCTTCAACGCGCCATAAATCGATCTCCCCGCTTCTTCTATCTTCCAGTCTGGCACGCTCCTCCTCTCCTTCATTAAG
Organism: Poecilia latipinna; assembly: GCF_001443285.1. Lineage (NCBI taxonomy): Eukaryota > Metazoa > Chordata > Actinopteri > Cyprinodontiformes > Poeciliidae > Poecilia > Poecilia latipinna. The sequence continues at coordinate 49,729 of NW_015114296.1, read as the reverse complement.
AAGCGACCTGTCCTTGTCTCCTTTCATTTAACACGCACAGCAATCCAATCCCCATCCAATTGTCTGCATTTGTGAAATATTTTGCTGGCATTAGATGAGAGAAAAAGCTGATTTCGTGGTCATTGTTTGCCGCTATGTGTTCGTATAAGGCCTGCAGCTTTGACATGAAGCTGGATAGAGGGACGCCCAACTCCTTGTGAAAATAAAGTCAAAGGCTTCCTTTTTAAAAAACAAAAAAAAAAATGGGGTTGTGTATAGAAATTTTTGTAGCAGGTAGTTTATTTTCAGCCTGGAGCTGTTAAAATAATTCCAGCTTAGAAAATCATTGAGTATTTTTTTTGCATTTTAATATAAACTGTTGTTTATTTTTATTTAATTTGAATAATTATTTTATCTGCTCATTGTTCTTATAAGTTTATACATCAGTTTAGTGTTTTTATGCTGTGCATAACTTAAATCAAATGCTTTGTTTTAAATACACTACAAAAAAAAAGTATGAATTTCACTTCACTTTTTAGCCAACTCACCACCTCTCTACCCGTTTAGCATTATGGAAAATACAAGTGACTCAAATGTAGATTTATTGTAATTTTTAGCAGTACATTTTGTTCATATCGGTTGATTTTCTTTTTTTTTTTTCCCCCTAATTGTTTTTCACCAAAACCAAGTGCTGTGTAACACTTTGTTCTGGTCAAGACATGTTTAGCCTGTCTGAGCAAGTATATGATCTAAATCTGATGGGCTTGAAAAGCTGTAATTTTTTGATGCTGAAGGTGTTTTAGCCATCAGACATTTTTCCTAAGTGGGTTATTTTAAGTTTGGCTGTTAGTTTGACTTCCCCTTAGAAATATGTATCATTCTCCAAATCAATATTTCTCTGACTGATGTCTGCTGCAGGTAAAGTACTCGTGATTTGCAGCCACATCATCTAACAGCAGTTTTAAAAAATCCAACGAATTATTCATTATTGTTATTTCCCCTGACATGAACCAACATATTTTACTGAATGCAAATAAACAAAATGTTTGAATGATGATTTAAATGATTTAAAGTTAAAATGGTAACCTGGAAGTCATGCATTTCACCAGACAAGAGAAAGAAAAATCAAATTTCTGATGTTCGAGCTGGGTTTTTGCATTCAACATATTACCAGTTTTTAAGTAATAGGATGTTCTTTCCTATGCCAGCATCGGATGCTTAAACACAAATTGACATCTTGCTAATATAATCAGTCAATAATGATCTCATGTATTAGTATTCTGTTTAGTCCATTGTTAAAAACTACAGCCCAGAAAACATTTAGTTCAATTAATTATGGACAAGCCGCTTATGTTGTTCCACCTTTACTTGCTCTCTTTTTTTCTAGCTTACTTTGAAGATAAATAGCTCCCTTAGTTTAGCTGCAAATTAATACAGTGGACCGATTGCAGCGTGAAGTCATGAGAATCTCTTTTGTCTCCTTCTGGTCGAGAAGAGAGCCCCATGGTTATGATGAACTGAAGCATGAGACTCAGAAAATGTGAGCAGCAAACATAAACTGCAAAAATTTAGACAAGGTCTTTTAGCGTTCTCCTTCAAAGATCCTGCTTCCCTACAAGCCCAGTTGTCTGCTTCTCCCTCCAGCAGCCTTGCTATTCTTTCGGTGCTCACATTTAATTTGTCTTGCACAAATATTATCTGTAACTTATTCTGCTTCTTGCACCGTCTGCCACATTCAAGGAGCCTTTTATTGCATAATTAGCTGGAAACTTACATGAGACCAATTCAAATTGGAATGATCATTGCAAATTAGGTTTACTGGCAAAATACACAAGCTAGCAGCTGTTTGGACTGAGCACATTAAATACAAACAACTTAAATACCCTAATGCTATTAACATCACAAGTGGTTTCTCCACCTTAAGCACAAATGCCATTTTTAATTACTACTGCAGTCTCAAGATTATTTAACCCCCACATGACAAGTGTTTCGGTACCTAGTAGTGCACCTTTTGCTGTTATGACCTGCTGCAAATGTGATTCACAGTCAGGCAGCAGATGCTGGCAGCATTTCTGAGCAATCTGAGCCACCTCCTGTTGGGCAAAGGCATCCAGTTCATAAATATTCTTGGGTTTGTGTGCTACAACTGCCTTTTCAAAGTCCCACTAGAGATTTATCAGTGATGGTCTTCTTGGTGGGGTTCTGAAACTAGTTTTGGGGAAATTTAATGTATGGTTGGGATCAGTGTCCTGTTTGTAGCTTCACAGATACAAAAGCTTCGGCTTCCTGACATTCACTGACAGCAATGATATGTTCGCAGGATTTCTTGACACTAAACTGAATTGATTTTGCTCTCCACAAGCTACAGATTTTCAGTGCCAAAGTTTGTAAAGCAGCCCGTTATTTTGCAGAAGTATTTCAACAAATTCCTAATTTTTTCCTCCCACTCATTCATAGATATTTTTATTTAGGTCTTGATTCATTGCTCAACTAACTGGAATCCCCAAAACTCGTTGACTTATTTATGTAATTGTGAACAAATTGGAGTTAACTTTTCTTGTGAGTTTTGGTCAGTGTACGTCTACAACTTCAGGCATGTAGCCTTTCAATAATGCATCAACTTAAACCTTGGGGAAATTGAAACCTCAATGGCCACTGCCACCAAATCTTGATGGTTTGTGGATAACTGTGGATGTTGATGATGCTTCATTATGATGTAAAAAAAAAAACAACTATGTTTTAAAAGTAAGGTTATTGGTGATAGACCTAGCAAAGTAAGAGAGGTAAAGACAGAAAAGAAGAGTTGAGAGGAAGAAGGATAGAGACAAGGCTTCTCAGAGCATGTGAGTATTTATAGATCAGAAATAGACAGAACCTCTGCCTGGCAGCAGCAGTGTGCTGCTTGTTGCTATTGCTGATGTCTCTGTAAACATACAGCATATCTCTCGACTCAATGAGAAACATACGAGTAAAGGGGATTTAGATATTGAGGTAAAGAGGTAGGGAAAACCAATATAATGAGCAAGACAGATCTGCATGGCCGAAACCAAATGTATATCTGTATATCAAAGAGAAAATGAGATTCAAAACATCGCCATTCATAATTAGGCCATTGAGATGTTCCAAGATCTAAAGTCGGATCAGCTCTATCTGCGTTCACAGCTCGCCTACTCTCTCTCTCTCTCTCTCTCTCTCTCTCTGCTTCCGTCTCTTGCCCGTACGCGTGTGCGCGTGCCGATCCATGTGAGAGTGCAGACCAAAAAGCGCGCGCTTGCTTCACTCAGCTCGTGGAAGCAGAGAGCGCACGGAGCAACAGCCACAAGGAATAATAATAAAACACGCAGCTTCCTGCTTTCCGCGTATGGCACTTCAAATATGACTTATTAACGGTAGTGTACTTGCAGCCGTATTCTGACAAAAGCGAGAAATTTCAAAAGTCTTTTTTTCCCCCCTCCTCCCAATAAGAAACACTAATCTGTCAACTGCTTACCACAGTTCCACATACCGGTGCAGACTGGGAATATGAAGCAGAAGAACCGTGACCAAAGCTTGTCGGAGTCCAGAGAGCTGGATGGATCCTATGACCAGCTGACGGGTGAGTGAACTTTGAAATTTTACCGTGTGGGAAAAGATTCAATATAACCCGACAGGCTTAGTCGTTTTAACAGGAACTTTAGTCATATGTCAATTAAATGAAAAAAGGAAAAATATATCGTGGACAATTAAAATGATGATTTTTAATATTAAGCTAATTACTACTTTTTATTAGAGTATGTGCGGCTTCCACATTGTCTTAGTCCCAAATATTTTTATTGTTTTATTTTCCTAAAGAACAACAACAACAACAACAAAAAAACCGACATCTATTTATAAGTTACTATATTGAATCTTTTTTCTCAGTGTTGCATGAGATGTGCGTATTGTTAAGAGATGCATTTCTTTTCTTTTGAGTATTTTGTGATAAAAGTGCGAATCTTGTTGGCTTGGCTCAGTTATGGGAGACCACCTTTTATTTTTGTCGGTGTATAAAGCGCTCTGTGTTGAAAACACTTGTCCAACCCTGAAAAATTACGGAATTCCGACCACATTCCTCTACGTTTTTTAGGGAGTTCACTTCAAAGAGAAATCTCAAATCCCAGTGAATTTTCCCCACCCTTTCTCACTGCAATGATTAAAGACAAAGATGTTTCGTGAATGAACGCTCTAGCTGCAAACATCTGGTCGATTTTGTTAATTTCAGTGGTTAACTTTGTGCGTGTGTGCTGTCTTTCTGTGGTTGAAAACCTCTTCCCAACATGTCAGATTCCTGATGTGAAACTATGTTTGTGGCGTGTGTACACCTGTGGTATAGTAGATGAGACTTAAAATAATTTAAAAGTCATGACCAGGTAATAGGCAACTTCATATTTTGCCAGCAAGGAAGCCTGTTGACTGTGTGACCTGAGCTCTCCATTCAGGAGTTGTGGAGGCAAGCAGTTTTGTCAGTGCATTATTGTGCACAAACTCTGCTAAAAGGGGTTTTCTGATCAGAGATCTACAAAGGCAAGAATTTTCTATTATTTCTGCCTTATTTTGCCACAGTGAAATGGTTATAGCATACAAAATACAAGATTTTAGGAGCATGCGTACAGGTTTGAATTTAAAATGTCTTTTCACTCTAACCGGCAGACGATCAAAATTGCAGGTGGAATTAATAACATTGATTAAATCTTCCTTAAGCTCTCCTTTTAGTGACTAGGATAAAAGAAGCATCAACTTAAGCAAGTATTTACTCAAAAGTGATACTTTGGAAACAAGAAAGACGGGCGAGTGTAGATTCAAGAGTTTGACAAGAGAGAAATTGTGATCACTGGGCAGCTGGATCAGACCATCTCCAAAACAGGACCCCTTTTTGGTGTTTATATCAATCAAATATTGACCAAGAGAGTAATCTCCCTCTATATACGCACCCCAAGGTCGCTTTAAAATTCATCCATGGATGGTGGCAACAATCTTCACTTCCATAAACATTGTGCTGTTGTGACGTCAACATTCTTCTTCTGTGCATACTGGTCACTTTGGAGTCATAATCGCTCGCACAGCACTCCGATTGCGATCGCATTTAATTGGCAGTATGAACGATCATGCAAAGAAGTCAGATTTCAGTAAAATATCTTAATTGACCTGCTGTGTGAGCACAGCCCAAGACAGACTGACATGAAGACAGAGAGACAGAAATTTTAGATGTCATGCAACTTCACGTTGTCCTTGTAATAAGATGCAGATCCTGTTTCATACACACTAGGTCATTCCATCTTGCTTTAACAGCTGGTCTCCCATGTGCAAGTGTCCACATGAAGTCATAATGCTTTTTTAAAAGTTGAATAATGAGTGCGAAAGAGCAGCACTAAGTCGCTCGTGGTGCTGGAGCAATTTACTACTTGCAGAGTTAATGACTTTTTCAAAGATGTGAATAGCTTGGTCAATTCATCTTTGTAAGACACTGTCAACTCTCCAGCATGCTTATCCCTGGTGGTTTGTGTGGTTATTAAGGCTTGCTCTCAACAAAAGTCGATATAGAGAAGATGAGTTGTAGATGAAGATGTGGAAAAACATGTCTTGTTTTTTTTTGTGCATATGCCATTCTTAGGTTATAGGTGCAGGTAGTGGCAAAATCCCTCAATATTCACTGAATCTGCAATTCTGACATAACAACATGATAATTTGAGTTAATATTCTTCATTTAGCCCGGTGTTTCTCAACCCTGGTCCTCACTGCCCCCCGCCTCTGCATGTTTTAGATATGCCTCTATTCCAGAACAGCTGATTCAAATGATTGCATGACCATCAAGTACTGCAGAAGCCTGTTAATCACCCATAGATACAATTCAGGTGTGTGGCAGAAGGGAAATCCCTAAAACGCAGTACAGGGGGGCGGTGAGGACCAGGGTTGAGAAACACTGATTTAACATAATATTGAGAGTGACTACAGCCATTAAACTAAATCAAATGTTCAAAAAAACCAGGAGCTCCAATGTTTCAGAACAAGCTTGAATGAGTTACACACATGATGTGATTTGTGCTAATTTATACATTTTATTTTTTTTGTACATGAAAACAGAGTTTGTGGTCAGAGTTCAATAAGATACTTTTCCTTCTATCTTCAAACATTTTGAATATGCTCTCTGCAGATCTCAGAAATACTGACACCATTAATTTAATAAATGCCTAAAAAGGGGGAAATATTTGAGTGCTACACATGTTTTTTTAATGCTTTATTGTTTTACACATTGCTTAATTGCATCAACTGTAAATTAACCTCTTTGAGTGGTACAACAGATTTAAGACTCACCTGCTCTCTCGATGCATACTGCACTTGATCTTGCCAACACAAATCACATAAATCATCACCTGATCTCAGTATAAGATTAAAAACATAATGATTTCTGCAGGGTTGTCTTCAGATAATTAAAAGACTAGATGGTGATGATATTGGGGAGGCATACAAAAATCAAAAGCTATAGCTGAATTTCAGGAGTTTTACTGTGTAGTTGTTACATATTGGGGCGGATGCTGCTGCTTCTTCTGCTTGTTTTTATTGGTGGTTGGCAAACAGCTGTTTTAGTTTCAGAATGTCACTTTTTCAAATAATGCTTAAAAATAATTAAAAAAATTATACATTATCAGTTTCCACAAGGAGAATTTTTTACACTTAGCTACACTTCAATTCAAATACATTACTGTCATATTATAACTTTTGTTCTCAATAAAACAAAAGCATGTGTTGTTTTGCAACTGTTTTATTTTCAGATATTTTACAGCTCAAAAATGTTAATGTGTACACTTTTAATTAATTAAACGATTAAATGATAATTAAATTAATTATTCATATATTACTTATAAAACAAATATTAAAAGTATCTTAAAGCTTTATTGAATTGAATCAGTACTGTTTCAAATTGTGGCTCAAAGTATCAAAACTGAAGTGTGAGGTTCCTAACAATACTCAACCCTGTTCAAAACCACTACTACGATCCAAGAAGACGCAACACAGTTTTTTTATGGTTTACTGGGAAAAAAAACTTCCAGAAATTGTTCAGACATTGAGAGCAAAATCAGTATCAGCCATGAAAAGCCAGAGTGTTGCTTCTCTCAAAAATATTGATTAAAAAAGGAAAAAAAAAAACATACATGGCTTACAAAGGAAAACATATTCATACCCTGAAAAGGAAACTCAGACTTTGTAATGAAATTGTATAACACAGCACCTACATGTGGATTTGTGCAGAGGGAACGTTTTATAAATAATTTGTGTTACTCTGGTTTGCCACTTACTTCTGTGACTCGCTGAAATCTCAAGTCTATTCTTTGTGCACTGCTGGAAATCAGCGACACACAAAACCCTCTAACATCATTAAGGTAATTCTGGTATGGCTTAGTAAAAACAGAAAAAGACGACTAAACAACATTTCATAAGAAGATCTCAAATTGGTGCATTTGCATATGACAGTTGATTTCATGTAAGTCCCAAGTAAGATAAAAAGTGTTGCAGCATGATGTTAGCGCATTGTTTGTGAACATGGAGGTGGCTTTGTCTCTCTGCGTGTGCGTGTGTGTGTGCGTGTGTTTGTGTGTGTGTGGGAAGAACCGCTACAGGTGAGTCATCCCTCTTACTTACCAACGACTTGCGAGTGTAGTGAGAGTGAGAGTGTGTGTATGCGTGCTCAAAGTAAAGCTGACCTGTGTTGCCTAAAGCCAGTGTGGGTGGTCTCCAATTCCAATTTGAGTGAAAATGTAGCCCCTCCAGAAATAACTCCCTCACAGGTTGCCGAGCCGTAATGAAATGAGCTCCGCAGTGCCTTCGCATGTGTCAGGATGTGTGTTAGCATGGCATTCCCCGTTGTCTGTAAGAGCGCTGGTTGAGAGATGAGAAGTAATTATAGACGTGCGGTGCAGTAACCTCCTCCTTCACCCCACAAGCCACAATTAGGGCTAATATCATCTGCACACACACGTAATATCTTATGCCGTCTGCATAACCCGTATTCTGAGTCCAGAATATAATCTCAAATCTATCAGAATTGGTTGATAGCCGTTCGGTCGTAATATTTTCTTTTGTTCTAAAACTATGCATTGGATATCAAGTTAAGCATTTAAATATTGCAATCATGTGCTTATCATGACAGAAACTGTTCATGCATGTTTAAGACTTTATATTTTCTGTTATCACATCTTCTACAAGTGTCTGAGCAGCATGATTGCAGAATATCTACATAGGTTTTCAACAAAGATGCATCAGTAGCTCGAGAAGAGAGAACTGAGAATTAGCAGAAAACTGAAATCTGATAATTTAAATATAATTTTAGTCCAGTCCTTGAACGCACCATGACTAGTGCTCTTAAAGTATTTTTTATTTATTTTTTTGAGTAGGCGAGCAGCCCGTAGCTGAATTATAGTAGTACATCTTTTGTGTAGACAATTCTCCTCAGATAAAGTTCTGCACGATATCAAGAAAACGTGTAGTTAGATTGCTATTGCTGAATATCATTTTCTGACTGTCTTCTCTGAGCTTCATCATCTCATCTAAAAATATGGTTTGTATTAAGCCATTTGGAGTGTGAATGGATTTCACTGAAAATATGTTTCATGCTATGACTAAATATTGCATCCAAGCAGTCCGTGCTTGGATGCAATATTTTGTGGTATATTTGTGGTATATTAGTACATTTCTTTATACACACAAATCCAAATAAATGAATCAAATACAATAATAGCCTTACCTTTAGTGCAAATATAAGTAAGTTGTAGGAATGTGATAAATGTTTTATACATTTTACTGTCATATAAAGAATAAATGCAACAAAAAATCATCTTGAGATTGGAACTGGTTACATTTTATTGGCTGTGATCAATGACTTTTAGATGAAATATTGAGATCTCAAATTTTTGTTTTACAATGCATTAACTGCATCAAAACTATCACCTACTGTTTTGAATGTATAAATACATAGCATGTACTTTAAAGTACCTTTTTGAGCTTATCTGCAATTAGATAAAAGCAAGGTTCTAATTCAGAACTACTAACTCTATCAATGAACCTGTGAGACATGCTCTGTTTTATGTGTAATAGTCTTTTTAAAAAAGAAAAACTGGAATTGGTCAAAATTGAAATTGCCATCTCTAACCCAAAAGGAATCTATTAATCGGCGTCTACCTTTGAACATCTGATCAGAGCATCTCTAATCTACAAACCAGACTGTAAAATGAAATTTTCTATAAACTATAGATAGTTAAATGAGTTGCAAACACTGAGTTTTCGAGTTCATTTATTAGTGTATTCCTTATTGCAATATGTGGAGCATGTGACAGAAATCTCATTGACAAACAGTCTTTATGTTGAGGGCAGCAAGTGTGATTGCGAACTATGAGCACATCCAGTAGGTATGCCTGAGGACCGGCCCTTCGCTGTCACTGTTTCTTTTCTTCTTAGTTTCATTTTGGCCAACAGTGTTGCACTCCCTTTTGGATTGAGTATTCCCCTTCCCACTGTCTGGCTTAGATACAAGTCTCAACAACCTGAAACGTCAGACAGAGTTCCAGCGTTGGAGAACTGAGTATGTGCAGGGTCTCGTCATTCAGAAATTTAACATATCCAAGGTTTGTAAGAACACGAAGTGGCAATATTTTTACCCTTGGTGACTGAACTGGTTTTTGCCATTTTTTTACTCCACTTGAAATGTTTGTTCTGTCTTCATAATAACTAAATGTAGGTGGAAATTTTTTAAATGTGACCTAATTTAGTTAAAGATGTCCCCAAAGGTAAAACTTGTAGTTTATTTGTAAATGTCTGAATGTTTGAATGTTAATGTTTGAAGGATAATTGCACATTTAATTGTTTACACCTTTGACTGTGAGACACTATGGGGTGGTCAGGGTGTAGACAGGCTAGACAATAATCTCTAGCGCACCATCATAAATCTGTCAAGGCACTCTTAATTTAGATGAAGAAAGATAATTATGAGCAAAGCTAAAATTGTCCAGGTGAATGTTTTCACTGGCCTGGAAGCTGCATGACAACCTCTGCTCTGTGACAGAGGAAGAACTGCTCCTACATTACATTTAATTTGGTTGAGTGAGCTGAATCAAGAACACACATGGCTTTAAGAGATCTTGTTTCGACACTTTTTGCTGCAACAAGAACCTTAATGACCACTGGTGCTCCTTAAAATGCTTCAAATAATGTGGCATCGCATGTGCCAGGACATCTGTGGTGCATTTGTCTCAGTGAGGATCTTCTCTCTGCTGGGGTTGGAATCACTGATTTGACGTGAAACAATCTCTACATGGAGTGGTACTTAGAATAGGTCACTTGGGTTTTCCTGTCGCACTGGTTACATTACTGAGGGGGCAAAGAGAATTTGGGTGATAAAGAATGTGAAGAAGTGAACATGGCACTCTCTCAAAACCACAACCAAGAAACATGTCTTATGGACTCGCACAGAAACATTCTTGCATAATGAAATACATACATTTTCTTAGTTTTGCTAAATAATAAATTTTTTATTGGCTGTTTATAAATCTATTAAATTTGTAACCCTTGTGATTGTTATTTTTGGAAAATGAGACTGTGACATCATTCCTGGTGCTATTGCTTTCTACATTTGACATATGTGATCTGAATACAAACTAAAGAGGCAGTAATTATGCAAACACATAATTCAAAGGTAAATCAGGACTTGATGTTTCACAAAATGCACTTAAATTCTATGCGTTTGAATTTTTTTATTAGCTGGCCTAAGGGAAATCCAAAAATCATTTGGATAAAAGTCAGAATTATGACTGAAGTCATTTTTAGAGATATTTTAAAAGATTTCCTCAAAGTTTGCAGGCCCCCTTGTGCACAAGCACATTTTCTGGACACGAGTATTCAACAGGACTGAGTTTAGTGCTTTAATTTGTTCTACTTGACCAATTGAAACTAATTTACCTTTTTGCTTGCAGTCATTCAGGTCCAAACATTAACTTCCTGGCTGAGGTCTTAAAATTTAGCTTCAATATTTCCATATATCTATTTTGTGAAGTTCACCTCTCCTCCTGCGGCAAAACATTCCCACAGCATGATGCTGCCTTCCACGTGCTTCAAACCCAATGTTGTGTTCGTAAACATTCAACAAATTAAGATCACTGTCTCTGAACATACTTGCTGACTGTAAATTGGCTCGTCAATTTTGTGTTTGCATTTCTGTTTATTCTTCCTGAGTTACCTAATAGTCCATGTTACTGCAGGCCTTGTTTCGCTGTGAATGGCGGCACTATGCCATCAGCCTCAGTGATCATCTTCATTTGTTTTTTTTTTTCTAAGTTAATTTAGCAAAACTGACTCTGACTCAGAATTAATAAAAAAAATCTGAAACAATGGAGACTAACTACATTACTTCTCAAACCAAAAAAAAAAAGAAAAAAAAAATCAGACTCCAACTCCAGAAAATTATGATGACCTCTCGTAGATTAAGTTCCATCAATTTAATTGCTTCATCATAAAGGAAAGCTATTTAATTACGTAGAAAAGTTTTTTTGTTTTTTTTTCCGCTTGTTTAAAGTCTGTTCAACTCATTATTTAGCAGAGCCAAAGGGCAACATGGAAGAACTGAGATGCAGACACTGGTACATTTGCATTTGTCTGCTAAGTCTAAATTACACTCCCTGACCCGGTCTTTTGTGTCTTGCTTTAAGAGCTCTTCTGACCCATCAAATTCTGGTAATGAGCAACTATTACGTTTATTGTTAAGTAGCAGTCAGATTCCTCAGAGCTAAGATTCCTCCGACTCTTGAAAAATTTGTCTTGCTTAGATAATTCTGTCTCCCTATGATCCTTATTGTTTCAGTCTCATATACCTTTTACTTCATATTTGATATTATTTGATATATATATATATAACAAATTCTCTTGCAGTTTACTTTGCCCTACGTATCTGTGTCAGTTCCTTGCTGTCTCATTGTCAGTTCTCCAACTTGCATCCTGACCCTCATCCTGCCTTTCCTCTCCAGCTGTGTGAAACCACAGTGCAACTGGAGCTTAATAGGGTGGGAAGCCAGAATCAATCCTAACGAGATTTAATCTTTGATAGAATCTACGGAAGGCCAGACGATCGTTAATTAAAATCAGACCCGCTTCCCTCTCTCGCAGTGGCACAACCTCTTGTTATTCTGGGCTCCTTCTCTGCACACACATCCATTCAGAAATGTGTGCTGGCAGCAAGGACAGGAATGTAGACAGGAGTTTTAAGATGAGGTTGGGAAACTGAATTAGTTAAGAAAGCTCTCAGAATAAAAGAAAACGTTTGTTTTGAGTTCTTGTTTGTTTTGTTCGATGCTGGGGCCGTGTTAGCGACATTTATCAACTTGAATGATTGACAGGAAGCATGTCAAACTGTGACAGAGCCCCGTGCCGTTCACTGTGGGCCCTTCTCTTGCTTCGCTGCTCCGTCAGTCACAACATCTGATATGCATTAGAGGATGATTTTCTGTCCATTAGCTCAGCCACTTTCCATTAGATGGAGAGTAACTCATCAGTATGAGGAACAGTAGATGTTCAAACAGTACAATGCTGCATGTACAAGTTACACGACTGTCCTTCAATATACCCTTTCAATCCTTTTATATAAATGTCTAAAGAACAGAAAATCCCCTAAAACTCTCCTCTATGTATTTTTTTGCAAGAAAAGTGATTGCTGTATGTGTAGTCTATGTGAGGTGTCATCTACATTAGTGTGGAGGATGTCTGAAGGGTATGTATAACAAGTGTAATGTTTTTCCAAAATTATGTCTGGAGAGTGTGTATGTGTGTGTCTGGTTGGATGTGTAAAGGATGGAGCTGCAACCAAAAACAAAAGTCTGGTTTTATAGAAAATGATCTTTTGATTTTCTGTGATGGTGAACACTAATGCAAAAAAAAAAAAAAAAAAAAAAAAAAAAAAAAAAATTATTTCTCCCCCAAAAAAAACCCCCCAAAATTCTACTAA
>NW_015114296.1:0-33446 GCF_001443285.1 Poecilia latipinna | reverse complement strand
TTTTATTTTTTTTTATGGGTAACAAAAAAAAAAAAAAAAAAAAAAAAAAAAAAGACAAATTAATGATTACTTCACCTAATAAAAAGCCACCTGAATGCTCTAATCAGCAGATGACCAGGAATTACTTAAAACATTTATGTTTATACAGTGAACAGTAAAAATGATGCAAAAATGTCAAGATACATTAATATATAGCTCGACTATGCACTGTCTAATTGGTCGGGGCTCCTTTTGCATGAATTACAACATCATGCAGGTGATCATGTTGTGGTTCTGCTGAGATTTAACCACATCCTTCAGTTTATCTTTGTTGGTGCATCTCCCATCTTCCTCTTTTCAATACTGCATTGATTCTCAGCCTTGGGTTTTCCACCAAATCAATTTCACTTCTTAACTGGCTCTGTAAAAAACATAAAGTTTTGCTTTTTCACAGCATGAGAGCCAAGCCGGACCCCCATTATTGCATCATTATAAACATCTTATTTATGGCTGTGGTTGATCGTTCTTGTTTTATTTTACGCTTTGTACTGTATGGAGATAGTTTAACTGCACAAATTAGTAACCATGCTGACACAGGCCCTATTATCACCACCTTTATTTATTAACTCTTTTTTTTTTTAATCTACAGGTAATGCTTGTGAATGCGTCACAATCCTTAGCATCTGATTTCTGATCCCCAACAGCAGCATTGGAAACCTTTAGAGCAACGTTTATTAAAAAAAACAAACAAAAAAAAAAAACAGCTGATATTAAAAAAAACCTAAAGTGTTAAAAAGCAGAGTAGGAAATGATTTATATGGAATAATGGAAAAAAAAAAATCAAATAAGAGCAGTGCTGCTAAAACTGTTACTCTGATTTTCAAGCATATTTTTTCTGACAATACAAGGCTGCAAAAACAGAAACGCAGGTACATATATGTTTTCACCATCAAGAAAGGAAGCACAGTGGGAATAGTTGGATCAATATCTGCCAATTAGTCCATTGGTCAAGATAAACTTGTCTGCCTATGCAAACAGTGTATAACTGATAGACCAATTAAGAGAACTTTAATTGAGATCGTCTTCTGCTGGACAGTAGTGGTGAGGGGTGATGTTGTTTAAACTGCGTGAAAAAAGTTTAACTTGGATTGAATTCATTAATCAATATTTACTGTTTGCACTAACTGTATTAAAATGGTGTTTTATTTTATTCCATGTCATATGGCACTGGAACATCTTACCATATCGCATGTAAATGATCAATTTTGATAAGCCACCAAAATTGTCAAAATTAATCATTTACATGGGAGAAGTAAATTTCATGTGTATTTATATCTCTAATTTATGTAAACAGTTTTTATCAGGAAAAAACAAATATTTTCACACACATTTAGAAAACTCCAGTTTTAATATATTGGTAAAGATTACTTTACAATAAAATGATGTTGTGTGGAGACCAAGCTAGAAACTGCAATAACCATGTCTTCAATTTTACAGATTTTCTGTCAAGATACTTCATGACCTGAATTAGAGAAAATTATAAAAAGATGTGAAAAATGATTGACAAAACAATAGTGGGACAATTATTAACTGTACTTGCACTCATATACATGTTCATGAAATAGTTAATATATTTTAACTGTTTACTTCAGGTTTCAGTTACTGAGTGTTTTTTAATATAAAATTTATACATTTAACTTTTAAATAAATGTGTTGTATATAACTTTTCAGGAATAATCAAGTTTTATATGTTAATTGAAAATAAAAAAAAAAACTCTTTAGGGCACTGCTTCCAGTCCAAATAATCCTCAGATTTAAATACAAATGAGGTATATTTGTGTTTTCTCAGTGTATTCACAATAAACTTTACGATATAAAACTGTTTCTTATCTTTTAATACCCAAAGAATATTAAAGTCAGAGGACAGATCTGGAAATGTTTCAATTATTGTATTATGTACTGGAATGTAAGTCTCATATGCGTTCCTCCAGCACTTGGCCTTGGTAATTTCTGCTTGACTATATGTTGACAAGTCAGATGAGTTGGAAATAAATTGTAATAGTGAGATAAAATCGATAATAAAAATCCAATTTGAATTTGCTCCCCATGTTGCGCGTTGCATGGTGAGCAGAAATTGTTAAGCCAGCATCATTAGCTCCCTGGCAGGGCTTCGCTGCCCTCGCCTTGGCCTTAAAACGACTTCCTTCATCATCGCTGTATTGTCAGCCTGAGGCCAGGTTGTCAGAGGAGACAATTCCTGACAGCCCGGTCTTTATCTTTCCCTGGAGACGCTGAAGTCAGCCAAACTCTCCACCAGCTAAGTATGCCCACCCTGACAAGGTAGAAGAAAATGAAACCAATTTCATTTGAGAGGCTATCTGGTTCAAGGTATTATTACAACTGTGTGCAAGGAGGATTTTGAGAAATGGTAAACTGCTGATGTAGGAATAATGTGCTCGGCTTCACTGAACTTTTTGAGTGTGTGTGCAGACTTAAACCGTGCTGTATTTTCAGGCTGACACACCAAACTATTTTCTGGCATTATCTAATGACGCATACCTTTAAATTAGTTGGCCTTAAAAAATCTCCTTTGCACTCGCTTGTTCTGGTTGTTTGCTTGTTGACTTTGGGGCTTGAAAATCCTATTTCCCCGCTTGCTTTCTCCCTCCGGCGCCGGTAAACCGATTACTCACAAAGCAACTTGGCATTCCAGAAGTGCCTCTCCGTGAGCACCACGGTCTGGCACGGGGATTTCAGAAGAGTGAATGGAGTCCGCTAATCAGCACATACACTGACAGAGGCTCACAAAGTCCAACAAAGGCAACTTTGATTGATTGGTGGAGTGACAGCCTTGACAGCGATGGGATCATTACCGGCCCGGAGCAGTAACACAGTTTCGGACTGTAAATCTGGTCCTGAACCTGAGGCTGTGTATAAAAAAGAAATAAAGAGAGACACTTAAGTTTTAAAAAAGAACAGAAAGTGACATTCATGTTTTCCTGCTTTATTTATTTTTTTAGTAGTAAGATTGACAAAATAACTTGATGGATAACAGACGAGTGGAAAATTAAAAAAATATATATATTTAGGGGTTGTTAAACCTCCAAATCTAATTTAAATGTTTTTTTTATGGGTAAAACATAAATTACACTTGACACCATTTTTAAAGCAGATGATTTTGAAACAAACTTTTCAGAAAGAAAATCAGAAAAGCACTCTTTGGCTGCGTTCACACAGCAGGTTACCTCAGCTAGGTATTCTTCAAACTATTAGCAAAAGGTTTCTGTATTGTACTCTGTTTTACCTTGCATGTCAATACAAGACCTCTGCTGATGTCTGTGTATTGCTTTCATGAGTCCTTTACCTATGAAGACAAACTGGAGCAGTTTTTTTTATGGTGTCTGAGCCAAATAAATGACAGATTCTCAATATTCCTACTACCCTGTGCGTAACATTAGGATTAGGGGAAGTTTTAGAGCCAAACTTTCATGCGAGAAAGCTGCTGTGAGTGTTGAAGGATTTAACATAGCAATGTAGGTAATAATCCGTTAAATATTATCAAGCAGTATCTTGCTCAATTGTATATTTGTTTATGACATCTTTCATCTCAAGTGGCTGTTCACTTCTTTGTTGAAATATAGGCAGACTCTGACACAATGCACTTCTTTGATAGCGTGCCAATTTGTTATGTCTCCAAGTTACTGCTCTGAGACACCATTTCTCTTCACACCTTTCTCCTCTTAAATGGCTAAGTCACCATGTTAATCTTAATTGTCAACTATAGTAGCTGAAGAGATTGCTATTATCACTTTGGTCTTGGGTGGTCGTAACCCTCTGCACTGACGTCTGAGTTTAATATTCTCTGTGCAACATAATTTTTTAATATACAATCTGAAAGCTTTCTCTACATGTTTCAGTGCTTTGACTAATCACTATACAAAAAAGTGACACAAATTTCATGCTTTAATAAGTGGGTGTATTTGCAGTATATAAAAAGAAAAACTGTTTCAAAATAAAAATCTTTCTGCTTACCAAACCAAATGTAATTAAAAAAATATTAAAAACTTTTAATGAATGTCATAATTAAAACTTGAAGAGAGTCCCGAACTAACACCTGTCTGAGGGTTGCTTTCATAAGCTCAAGATGTTTGCATTTAATGAGTGTAAATTAGGCAGACGAGCACGTTCTACTGCGTTCGCAAAAAGTCATTAAGAGGGGTAACGATTATTAATGAGGGCCACACAAATTCCACGTAATGAAATATGGGCCTGTTGTTTTGTTTCCCCGCTTGTTCACAACAGAGACGGAGGCTTCCCTGGATTTCTGGCATCAAAGTACAAGCGTGGCAACATTTTTGAGTTGGCTCATCATCTTGGAAGAAAAACGAGATGAGTTTTGGGCATAATTCCTTATTATGTAAGTTAATATGAGTGGCTGATTCTTACAACGGTTCAACCTGCCAATAAATGTGTTAAATGCAGTGTGTAGCAGTGTGTTTGGACTTGACATGAGGGAAGCGTCCCATTTTTCTCTCTTTGTCTAATTACTGCTTACCTGGCCTATTTATCTTTTTTTAATATTTTTGGCCTGGTTTTGAACGTTTCTGGTTTCCTACCAGAATATTCACACCTCAAACCATCTGTGGCTGTTAGACTTTTAGAAACACTAAATTAAACATCCAAGATTGTATCATGTATCACGAGTAAAAGCAGAATCCAATAACCATATTTGTTTTTAAATCATTCCTCTGGTGTTGATTTTCACAAAAGTTTTAGGTTATTTGTAAGGGAAATCATAGGATGTTTCTGCCAGGCATTTCTTTTTACAATATAAATAAATACACTGTGGGTAAAGTCTAAATTCTGATTAATCTTTTTCTATAGTTTTAAATGCAGCAGCAGCATTTTTTTTACTACTTTATGATGTTGATTTTCTGAAATTCAGTACAGGTGGTAAAACTCCACTTTCATCTAATCAGTTCAGAATATTTTTCCAAAAGTCACAAGTGTCACTTTGTTCTCTTTTATTCTCCGCGATGTGTTGTTTTTACACATTTCAACTTCATGTTGTCATGTAGGTTTGAATAACTTGAATAATAACTTTGAATAACTCTTATCTGCGAAATGCGTTTGATTTGATCATTTCAGTAGGACAAAAAAGCAAAAAAAAAGAAAAAAAAAAAAAGAAGAAACTTGCAGGTGTCTCATGGTGCTTTTTGACCAGAATTTGAATTGTTGCTTGTTTACTTTTCATCTTCCTGTTTGTGTCAAGCACTGCTTTAAGTGCTCGCCTTATTAAATTGCTTGTAAGACCTGTCTGCAATATTAATACAAACACCAATGTTTGGGCTCTGTTAACAGAAAATCTGGACCAGTGTGTTATTGTGTCCTTGTAGCTGTCAGACAGTAACTTGTTCTAATTTTATTATGACATAGAAACAGCAGAACACAAGCCTGAGCTGCATCATTAGCATATATTCTGACTTTACTCGTTTTCTATTATGCTTCTGTTTGGTGTCGACCAAGAGTAAAGCAGAAAAGTACAACCTCCCTCAGCTGCATGAGTGAAGAGAAAGAAAATTTTACTTTATATTAGCGAGTCATTCACAATATGTTGTAGGATAATACATTTCTAGTTGACAAGTTCAATATGTTGTGAGAATAAATTATGTTTGTTGTAAACCTCTGAAACTTAATAATTCATTATTATGCAAGTTCCACTGCTATACTTGTGTGTCTTGCTCATCGTTCTGCTGGAGGACTGATTAGGTTAGAAACTCCGTGGTTTATTTTGTTATGTGTAAGGAGTGTTTCTTTAAATAAGTCGCAGTTTGTAGTATCTCGATTTTTACTGTTACTATTACAACTACTATGACAATCACACACTTTTTTAATGAACTAAATGCAACTTGTGTCTTCAGCTAGTGAGTGTTGAAGAACAGTGGACTGTTTTTTTTTTATTTACACCTCTTTGCTTTTCGATGTTTGCTGAATGTTTGTGCCTCTCGGCCGCCGTACTTGTATCAAACTCCAAAGCTGTAAGCACAAATGCTGATTATTCCTATTAATCCTGTCACATTTCTTATACTTGATTGAGTTTGTTGTTTAAAAGTACCAACAAATACAAGTTTTCTATCATCATTCAGAACTAAAAGTGTGATTCAGAGTAATTCCGTTGATCTGTAAGTATTTCATTTATGATTTAGGATGACACGCATACAAATGTACTCTTTGTGAAGTCGATCCAACAGCCTTTATCCGCTGTATTTGTGTGTGAGTGACTGAGACGGAGAACAAAAGAGGACGATTGAAGTGATCTCCGGAGGCCCTCTCAATCACTGCTGATTGTGCTCATGATATGAATGAAACTGATAAGAATTGTTTGGCCTCAAATCAGCCTTTCTCTTTCTGTCTCGATTAAATTCTTCTGCACAAAAAGAGGAGGAAAGATCTCAGGTGAAATTAAAGGTGATGCAGGCAGTGGCCCAGACAAAACCACAGACATAGAATGCCACAGGCTGCAAAGCAACACACATTCAATAAAACCAGATGTCAGCATGCAGGTCAGACAGTCAAATAACGTCAAACTAGACACAGAATCAAATCTAAATTTTATAAACTAATGCAGCGTCCATTTAGTGAAGAGTACAACTTGAGTCTAATACTGAGTCAACTGAGGCCAGGCGATTCATGTACACACACACACACACACACACATGCAGAGAAGAGGTGAGACTGATGCCTGCTGATTTGTTGATCCAGGACTATATTGCCACAGCTGCTCACTGTCATCTCTTCCAAGCAGCCAGAAAAGGACGGCTGTCATCATGCACCCATGTTGGTATAATGCTTATAGGGAATATTTTTAGTTAGTCTCACATTCTGGGCTTGAATGAAGTGTGCTACAACCAAGGTGGGCAAAGTGAGGTGAAGAGTGTACGCGCTTTTATGCCGTTATGCAAGGTGGAGTCTATTTTTATAGTTCTGTCCCTGAGGCTGTTTTGAATGATCAGCCGTCACAGGTCCCTTCAAATTGTTGCATACAAATTATTACTATTAAAATTAAAACTATTCAATTCCCTTGAAATGTTTTAAATTGCGAACACGGCCTTTAATTTATCTTAATTGGATTTTTATTTGTGAAAGTTCAAAACGTAGTATTAAATGATTATGAAACTGAAGGGGAAAAAAAAAATATACCTCCAGTTTTCAAAACTTTTTCCAAATCTAAAAGCTTTTTACTTTCCTTTGTATTCAGCCCCTCAGAGTCGATGCTAAACAGAACCAGCTACAACCACCCATACGACCAGGCGATCTTCTACACGGTTGCTTTGTGCTCTGCACGGCTTGTGACACATTTTCAGTGGAGTGCGCAGCTAAGGCCGATTTCAACAGAGCAGATTGGTCTGTTTTTATGGAAGTGTTCAAATGCCAGAGCTAGGAAATAAATCCAGGACCAATGTCTCCTTATAACAAGAAACTTTCTTTTTTTTTTTTTAAAGCAAGATAAAAAAACTTCTTAAAAAAGGAACACTTTCTAATTTTAACTAGATGTGAAACTTGTTGTAACATACAACATATCTTCTAGTTTAAATAAGAAAGGTCATAATAGTAAAACAACATATTTTGGGAGATTCAAGTGTCGTCTTGAAGGAACACAGTGAGAGTCAGATCGAGATGCTTTTATGCCTTTTTTAAAATTCATAATCTGTCATAGGAAGGCATATTTATATCTCGTTATAACAAGAAAGCTTCTCATTATAAGAAGATGTAAAACTTGTCTCGTTAAAATGACAAACTAACGAGAAACGTTTTGTTTTTACGAGTTTCATATCTAGTTAGAAAGGGAAAGTTTCTTGTTATAACGACATACTGCTCCTGAATTTATTTCCTACCTCTGGCAGCTAAACACTTCTGTGTGTTTTAAAGGCACTAGAGTGTTTTTCTTTTTTTTTTTTTTTTTTTTTTTCTCAGGCAGTCTACTTTGTTTTGAAAATGTGAAAGCAAAGCTGTGACTCCTGGTGTGGACCAGAGAAACAAACTTTGGTCCTCCTGGAAAAGTGTTTTTTGTTGTTGTTGTTTTATAAACAAAGAAAGTGAACCAAAGGAAGGAAGTGACATATAATTTACAGATGTGGATGTGAGCTGAAAACATCCACAATTGCTCAGTGTTTGTGAAACCACAGCAGAAAGTCCTTATCTTTTCCCCTCATGCATACAGAGCAACATGTCCAATAACTCGCTGCCTTGCCTGCTGCAAACAGCTTTGCCTCTCAAATGCCCTGGTGGTGTAAGTGTGTGTGACATTTTCACATTATAGAAGCCAAGAAATATCACTGAAGTCCTGTTTACTTTCAAATACAGCAGGTCTATGTGTCACATCCATCCGTTTATTTACTCGTATGATCTTTATGCTGCGTTCTGACTCATACTTTCTGACTGCTGCCTAGTTGTTGGAATGAGATGTGATGAGCATCTCACAATCTTAACTTTAATGCTGTTCATTTGAGGTAATGGTGTCATCCTTTTATCCCAGTATGAGTGACTTTTTTTTTATTTAATTGGTTTTAAACTTTTAAAATGAGTACTAAAACCGTTGGGGAGTAAAAAAAAGCGGCATATTGTAATCACCTCACTGGCAACTGTTAAGTCACATAAGTGTTTTGGGAAAATCTAAATTCGCTGCCGTACGTTTGTTTTCATCTTACCGTCTTAATAGTTTGCATGAAAGAAACAACGGTCTTGACTGTGTGGGAGACGGCATGGAAATAGATAAGCTGCTCTAACATTGAAGTTGTTTGTAAAAATGCAATCCATCATGGCTCAGTAGGAAATTATTCTTGCCTCTCCTTCTCCTCTAACATCCCTCTTCTCTCTCTGTGTGTTTGCAACCTGCATTGTGGCAGTCATGACAGGAATGCTCTGACAATAATCCCCCTGCCTCGCTCCTCGTCCTCACCTCCATTATCAGCCCCCTCATCCTAAGCCAGCGCAACAACAACAACAAAAAAAAAGAACAGTTTTCTGTCACGAAAAGACAGCTGCTGTGTACAAGTATGGGTTTCCTTTCAACTCACTCAAGTTGAATTGTTTTTCACTCTCTATTATGGATGGATGTGTTGGGCTGCACACATTTCTTGAATGTGCACATGAATCAATTCACAAAGGGTTTAGCTGCACTTTCTCTACAGATTCTTTTTACAAACACTAAAGATACTTAAAGAAAACTCTCAAAGCCAGGAAGAGCCACATTCTTATCAAATAAAAAAGGGCTGTTTTAACAAATGCAGGCGTATGGGAAAAGTGTACCCAGACGGCTAATGTCTAAATATATTACAATCAATCTCTATTCTTTTTATTCAATGTGGTAACCTAATCAGTGCCATATTATTCTGCACCTTCTGTTTTGTTCAATGGTGTGGGATTTTAAAACTCTGATTAGCAAGTACAGGTTCAAGCACTCCAGGTCACAATTATTTCAGTTTCTATGATTCATCACTAGATAAACACCATTCATTCGTTTAACTAACCACACAGAGAGCTAAGCTGTCCCTACACCTGCTCTTAGTATTTTCATCTGGCTGATTCATGAGAGGCAAGACACAATCAGGACAGTGCTTTGTATTAAAGCTCCAAAGCTATGATTTGCAGTGCTGTAATTCATCATATCCCTGGACATATGCGGATTTTCCAGGGCTTGGATCAACGGAAAACAAACACAGCAATATATATATATATATATATATATATATATATATATATATATATATATATATAGTAGAATAACCACAGTATTTTCCCATCTAAAGTTATGGTTTCCTAAGGCATTGCCACTGAAACCTCTATTAATTCTAACTCTTTGATAAAGCATTATGTTGTACTGAGGAGCTACAGGTTCTTCCAAAAGTATTCACACCTCTCCAAATGCAATAAACCATTAAAAAGTAGAGCAAAACTGAGAGGTGAAAGAAAAGCAAGATTTTATTTTATTTTATTTTTTACTCCAGACAACATAGATTATTGTGTGAATCATGCTCAATGGTGTACCGGTATTGTATGCATCCACTTCCACATTTCAGGAAAAAACTAGTTGACACTCCAGAATGGTCGTGGTACAATTCACACTCTGGTTGTCTCAAATGAAAATACGAGAGTTAAAATACATTTTACATCCTTTACATTTTGAACGTTCTGCATGTCCTGTCTCTCGTTATATTTTACTATAATGGTGGGGGAGAGGGAGTCTGACTTGAGTTTTAAATTAAAGCAGGATCTTTCCTGCCTAACTTCATTTCTATGTTCACCAGTGAGCCCTTTTCTTTCTGACCCCAGAGTAGGTTTACATTTTGAACACTGTTCTTTGAATATGTTTGAGACAGATGGGACTCGCGTCTAAGTAGCGCCAGTGTCTAATGTGCTGATTTAAAACACACTCCCACACGCTCAGATATATACAGATATTCCCACATAGACATCCCTGCTTCTGTATTATGAAACTGTCATATTTCTGTGGCATACACCCCTCTCTTCCAATTCGCTCGTCTGTGCTCATCTTTTCCTCTGCGTCCTGACGGAGGACCCTGTCTGTCTTATCATCCTGTTCCAGCTTCAGCTTGGCTTGGGGTCTCCTCTTCTCTCTGCTCCCCCAGCACTAAAACACAGGGGGGCGATGATTTGGCACGCTTCACACACTCTCATGAACATTTACATCATAAAGGCTCACATGCGAGAATTAGTGGAGCTCATACTGTATAGTTTTACAACTTTAAGGTTGGCATCTGTAGCAAAAATACTCTTATCAGTTCAGTTTTTCTTGTCCTTAACCTGCCTGACGCTCCTATCCCACCTATCCTCTGGCTGTTAATGAGTATGGCTAGTCTCTCTGCTTTGCTCACTTAAGTGCAGTAATGAATCCCCTGTCTGCAAATCTTTGCCTATGCGCATTGATTATAGATGTTTCTTACATCACTACTGGACAATTACCTGCATATTGTAAACTAATTCACGTTTTCCATCTTCAACTGTAATTGAGGATGTGGACTTAGTGTTGCACAACATTGTTAAAATGAGCATATTCATGAGCATATTCATGAGTACACTTCCTCTGAACTTACAACATGAATAGGTTGTTTTTCTTAAACAAAGGAACTTGAATTGAAAACCTTAAAATGTAAACTGAGAGGCTTTTAGGACATGATTTAACTATTATGGAGAACAAGGATTGTATATTTATCTGCTTCACACACAACTTTTGACTACATTGGACGTTGATTGTAATTTTTTTGAGAAATGTTCTGATGTCTATGATAGATGTAGAGAAAAAAGGTGGAAGTTTGGAAGGTTTTGCTCAATGTTTTAAATTTTCTCAAATTCAGTGTTTTCTTTAATACTTTTCGTTTGAAACATACTTTAAGATTTTCTGGAAACTGATTATTTCTTATTATTTGACCAGTTTTGACAATTTGACAAGAGACATATTTTTTTGTTTAATGTCATAAACGACAAATTTATTGGTGATCATGATTAAATGAATTTAATTGGCCATTCTCCATTCACAAATTCAGACCTTTATTGCTTTTTGACAAGAGCAGCAGAAAAAAATATGCATGAATGAGAACAGCATCAAATTTGGGAATTTGACTTAATTAGGGAAACAAAATATTTTAGCACAGAGAATATGGTAGAAGCAAACGGATGTTTGATTGATGATATTATTGGTAAATGTCCTGTACTAGTATAGCGCCTTATCAAGTCCAGAGGACTCCAAAGTCCTTCACTCTATACTCATTCATCTATTCATACACGCATTTTTACACTATTGTGCTTATTTTTCATATTTCTAAAATTAACTTATCTTCAAATGGTGAAAAGTTGATGAATGAGTACAAAAGTTTTCGGAGGTAAAGTATGAAGACCAATTCAGTAAGCTTTTTCTTGTTGGGATGAACTTTCACAACATTAGGTGCCATAGGGAAGTCTGGCAATCACAAGAAACACATTTGCAGGTGTGTTTGTACAGGAGGACAGATTGTCAAGCCAATCATCGAGATAATGCTGCAAAGAAATGAAGCTGGAACCCTGGTAGTTTAATTATTTGGATTGCAGCTGCTGCTGTAGAGGAACCAATTTGGTTCTGTTATTTCAAACATGATTGCTAATTTTCTTTGCATGCCCACATTTACTCATGACTTCATGGAAAACACAGGACATTCTGATGAACCTCAGTTGTTTCTTTTTGTTTGTACACCATAATCTTTCTTACATTTAAACCATGTGTCAGGCAGTTTTTTTTACGATTGCTGGTTGCATTATTTTAACGAGAAGGAAACCAATATACTCATTCATTCTTCTTTGAATCTCAGAATCAGTACATTTCTCACTTGCATGTTTAAATCCTAAAGACTTCACAGCAAGTGGATTTCCTCTCTGAAATCAAGACAGTGCTTGACCCTTCATCTGAAAGGCAACTTTGGAGATAAAGATGCATTATCAAAGGGAAGATGAAATGTCTTCAAAAATCAGGAAAGGACAACCATTTGTCTTTTTTTCGAGTACATAATCAATGACTCGACAAACCACTCTATTGTGGCTGAGTGGTTTTATACATGAGTTATGAAAGAGTTGTTGGTTTAGAGAAAATCCTTTAATTTGAATTTGATGGGTGACATTGTTAAATATTTGTAGTTAAAGTATATCAAGGGACGTTTTGAAAGTGTTACTGAATGTCATTAACTGCTGCTAAATCAGTCAATATTAGTTTATAAATCTTGAATACAAGTATAGAGTTTCAGTTCTGTATTGAAATTTCTTTAAAGCTCTCAGTACAGTTCTATAAATCCATCATGCATTACTGGTCCAGAAATTAATGCCATATTAGAACTTGCTATTCCTTAGGGATAAGGAAGCCAAAAATCTTGCAATATGGTAACTTAAATACTTAATTCTAGGTTAAATAGATAAAATGTTCTCTTTTTGAATTCATATGGCCTTCAAGCTCTTTTTATAGCCATGCTGCCCCCCTCTGACCATACATGGTTTAACGCACCTCTGATTGTCAGGCTCAGGGTTATTCAGATGGGACTCATTGCCTTAAGACGAGCAACTTTTTACTAACTTAAATTAATATCCGGGCTGTCTTTCAGGATCCCGCTCAGATACGCTCGCCCAAGCTCATCTAATTACATGCACATAAACCGGTGACAGTTTCTCATCACGTCCGTTGTGTTCTTGACTTTTTTTATTTTTTTATTAATAAAACCCGGTCTCAACAGGTAGTGGAGGAAGAGCCGCTGACAGTAATTCATCTGTTTATGTCACTCTCTGCTTACAGAGCAGAGGGACTGGATCAATGCTGTGGGGACTTTGCTTTAAAAACATACCCATTCCATTTTTCCCCTCAGTATTCTCAATTGCTTGTGTTAAGCTGCATTGGAATATGCATGACCAAACTCTTTGTCTCTGACTTTGTTTTTAATTCAAAAAGAAAATCAACTGTACTTGAGTGTGCATTTGCTTTGCGATGTTTGTTATCTGCCATCTGTCAGCATTTCTGAGGAAATGCACCATTGTCGTTACGATTCATCCAACACTCTCATGTATTTACAGACTGTAGAAGCACAGCAGCAAGCAGAAATTGATTTGATTTTAATGCTTTGACAGACTGACATCTCACAACAAGCTGCTTTAATCTCTTCGACTATTTCCTGACTTGATAACAAACTCTGAGATTAGGTTGTTGTCTACTTCCTGGATAAATATACACATACTGTGTATTTTTCTCCTCCCCAAGCTGAGCGTGTTAGCAGACCTGCAATGTCTTTGAATTACTTGCTAAAATAAAGGTCTTCTTATCAATTAACCTTGTGTGATGAACGAGGGAGCAATATAAATGGCAGAACGCCTGCTTGTCTTGAGTGGGGACACATTTCGTTCCTAAACAAAGCGTATAAACTTAGCATGAAGTCCCCTGGGGTTTAGTTTTGTCAGGGGAATTGCTTTTAGGCGTGATCAAGTTCATCGTATCCCTAATATGTGTTCTAACAGTAAACCCAATTAAAAGAAAATCAGTAGAACAGAACTGAATAGCTGTGTAAGCGTCAAGCAAGGAACAAACAATTCAGCTGCACCTGCAGCTCAGATGTAAGTTAGTTTTGGTATTAAACACCTGCTAAGTTGTTACAGAGATCTAACTCTGACATCTCCAGGTGTCCGAAGGCTCGTACTGTGTTGTAGAAAATCTAGATTTATAAGACTTTCAAACATTTCCTCAGTGGAAAAAAAAGTGTGCCACTGGTCTATCAAGTATTCTCTATAGGATAGAATAAATCAAAAGTAGAAGAAAATATTTTAGTATTTTATATTTTTAGCCGTTCATGTTTTCTCTGGAACTGCTTATTTCCTGGATGCGAGCATTGATTGTATCGTTTATGTAAACAATATGGGTAAGCTCAGATGTTGCCTAAGATTTAACTAACCTGTAGCTTTGCATGCTCTGTGCAGGAACCTTCCCTCCTTTTACCTTAACCTTTTTATGTATTACATTGTTGCTTTATATGTCGTGTGGTGGAAGCTGCTCCACAGCACCAAAACTGTGTCCCACACAAAGCTACAGTAGGTGGTAGGATGGCCTTTGCACTCAAATGTCACACAAGCACTCCTTCCTTTCTGCTTTTTAAGAATTATCTTTGTCACGCCTGTATAGAAAACCATACACCTACACCCTACTTATAAAGAGCTTTTATATCATCTCTGTTCAACACCACTGGCACTTTTATTAGACTGTAACATTTGTCACCCACACTCTAGTTGAACTTTATTGAAACTTACACTTCTACAACAGATGAATGTATACCTGGTTCAGAAAAGGACTCAGTTTCTTCAGAAGGACACGGTTTTCTATTTTTTCTTAATCTATGCTTTATGTGTTGTTCTGCATTTGCCATCTCAGGGAAGCTGTTGGTGTGTATGTTCAGATGCAGTGATGCAAATAGCCATTAAATTTACTAGTTCAAATCCAGGTTAGCAAGACTCTGAAGATCAATGTGAAATTTACGAACTGCGAGGCTTATCTCTGTTTTAATGGAGGGTTGTCCAGTGAGGAGAACATCTAATGCTCATTTTTAGCATTTCAAAGAGTTTGAACATCTTAACTTTAATTCTGTTTGGCTCATTGTATAAAATCACAATTTTCTCATACTGTCTTTTTTATTTGCCTGTTTGCCATGCTTGCCAATCCATCCATAGTATTTGCTTCGCCTGCATTTTATTCTTGATTTTGGTTTAGCTTTTGTGTTTCTTAGCTCTTTCTTTCTGCCATGGGCTGGTTGTGATTTTAATTTCCTATGTTTTATGAAAGTCTTTGGTTGTTTAACAGAAGACTTTATTCTTATTCAGTTATCTAATGTCACAGTTGAGGTCTACTTAGAGACAAATTGTGTAGTTAGGGACAGTTGTATTGAAAATGGAGACATTTTTTTAATGTTCAAAACAGTGAAAACTTTCCAGATATATTTAAATTGACACTTCTTTGACATGCATGGAGAAACACAGCTATTAAATTGATTAGAGAGATTGTTTTTTGTTACAATGTTTCTACTGTGATTGCGAATTACTTTAGGAATTACTTTTTTAACGGCACACATAGCCTGCCTCAAAGCAATTATTATAGAAAGACTGTAAGCAAACAGACTATGGATTTGAGGATAGCTCTTAATTTCTCCTCTGATCTTTTGACAGCTCTGCAGTGCACAGTTGTTATGTTCATTCGGAAGCAATCTGTAAACCCATCAGCTTTAGACTAATTACCATAGTCCCGGGAGCAGTAGCCAACATGTCTGGGCATCTGGCACAGTTTATCCCAGTAGCAAACAATAGATATTCTTTGCATTTTCTCATTAGACCAGCCACTATTTTACATAAAATATGGTTTAAAATGTTATAAAACTGAGTTGCTTGTAGTTGTGTGTTGTCTTTTGCTGAACATCATGGCAAACACGCAACCAAAGCCAATTCTAGTTTAATTTCTCAGTATACTTCTTAGAATGATAGAAAAACTCCAGCTTTAAAATGACCAATTAATGGATAAATTGTCCTTTCCTTCCTGCAACCTCAAAATTTTCAGCGTACTTTCAGAATCATTAAATGCTTAGCCACTTACTCTAAGACCTTTAGTTGTGGATTGCAACTCTGCCTCGCTAGGGTCAAGAGGCTGTAACATAATCAGCATCAAAATTTGAAGCCAGAGTTAAGCTTTTAATTTAGAGGGCAAAGATTGCAAATAAATAAATAAATAAATAAAGGGAGGAAGAATAAGTGCAGAGTCTTCTACTTAAGCTAAAAGTTCATAGAAACAGACAAAGAAAATAAACACAAGTAAATTTAAACATGCCATTTGAAGTATCAGAACTTCTCATATACAACTGCAGTATGTCCTGTGCATGAAGTTAGGAGCCGTCATCCATTGTGGATTCAGTCCCCTGATTTTAAAAAGCCTGTCATGGTTTTAATAACACTCTATTTGATATTCTGCTTATTGTTTTTTCAATAATTTTAAAGTCACGTTTAAATGGACTGCACTATTATAGCACTTTTCCAGTCATATTGACAACTCAGATCACTTTACACATTCACCCATATACACTGATTGGTAGCCCTTGCCTTGCAAATGGATAAATTATGGAAGCCAGAATCAAACCTATAATCTCTGGATTGCAAAAACACTGCTCTACCCACTGAGCCACAGTCACATCCAGTCATGTACCCTTTAAACACATTTCACTGTGGATTGTTGACAGGTTTTCTTCATCGTTCAGCTCTGTTCTTCACCTCATGAATAAAAGATTAGCAAGTTAGTGGACATGTAGTCTAGCAACAGCAAGTGTCTCGGTTTTGTTGTGATCTGCCCTTGACTACCTTTTACAGTAAACATGTCACCTTAGCAAGTCAGGATTAGATGCATCTCCTGTGGTGACAGCTCTCCTTATCTATCCTTGTGTATGTAACTGTCAGAATATTTTTTTGGTCCCTCGACAGTTTTCCAGCACCGAAATAGAAAAAGAAAAACTGTCCCCTGTAAGCAGATTTGAAGGTTGCTTGAATCAATCAGGATGTAAAATTCCTCTGAGGATGTTTTGTGTTGGTGGCAGTTTGCATGAGTGGGCAATCGTTTCTCTCAACAGCTTTTAGCCTTGACTCTTGAACTAATATGACAAATTTTCCTGACACTGGTAATTGTTGATATTCTGGACAATCTAAAAATCTAAGAATAAGTTAAAGCAGAAGAACAAAATGTTCAAATTGTGCCTCTAAATCGACACATTCATCTTTATAGTTCATTATTATTTTGTGCCCCCCCCCCTTTCTTTTCCCTATTTTTTTTTTTTTTTTTTTGTCCTTGTCCATCTTTCCAAACTTTGTCAACAATTAAAAGTTAAAAACAAAAATGGTAGGAGATAAAAGACTGAGTCAGAGATAGTGGGTGAATGAGACAAAATTGGTTGGCTGGGATGGGTCGATAAGTGGGGATGAGTTGATGAAGATAAGAGACAAACCCCCCAGAGCATCCTTTCTGGCCTGCCGGGCTAAAGCTTGGCCTTCTCAACAGAGAAAAGAGGGTTTTATTTGCACAGGAGTGCTCCACACTCCTTAGTGAATTGGGAACAATGGCCAGTGCTGCTGCATTTAAAATCAGCTTGACTATATATAATGGATAAAGGAAAACTTGCAAAGAGAGACCCTGAAGAGTTTCTTTTTCTCCTCCACTGCCTTGCGTGTCTCAGCTCATGTTGCCTCTCATCCTTTGTCACCCATGCAGAATAAAAGAAGAAGGTGAACAGCGGGATAGAAGCACAGGGGTTGTAGTTTAGAAAGAAACTTTCCAAGACCAGCACAGAGAGGGTGTAACGTACACGGGATGCAAGCTATTCAACCTGATCAACAAAAGCTCAATTAGTAGGAGTGTTTAAACTATTCGTTACAGTGACAGTTAATGTTAAAATGAACCCGGGCAGAAAGGGGAGACTGTACACCTCACGTTACATTTTGTGGAATGTTTCCTGTACTAGTACATGCAGAGAATCTAGGTGCCACGGTTGATGAGAAATTTCCTAAAAATAACCCTGTCTTAAAGAAAAAATAAAAAAGAGACAGAATACCTGACAGAAACACAGGATGAACGAGAGCATTAGAGTGTGATAACGAATGAACTTGATCCAATTAATCCAGCCTGCTTTTTTCTCCTTCTCCTTCTGTCACCGATCTATACCTGTCCACCCACTCGTTTCCCATCAGCCTCTGGGTGTTTGTGTAAAATCAGCCAATTTGAGCTGCTTTCTACTGAGTTACTATTCATTAACACGAAACCACTTGCAGGAACAGTCTAAGAAAACCTACTGTACACGGTCAGTGAATGTTGCAAGCACACACAAGCTTGACGTTTTGTATGTAGGCCGTTAAATTGATGTTGCTTATTTATTTTTGTTTTAGTAGGTTGTCATAAGACAAAAGAAAACCAGACGAATGGAGACTTATACATAATGTCTTTAACCTTGCGGTCCAGGACCTCTGTTAAGCTCCTGCGATACGTACTACCCCCTACATCACCAAATGAATGGTATAAAGTAGTGACTTTTACCCTACGCATTCATGCACTCAGCTGAAAAAAAGTGGAGACTGGAACCACTTAAGAAACACTGCAAAAGCATGACAGTGAGCTCTGAAAATTGAGTAGAGTGAGGTGGAAAGTTCACCTCAGTCTGCAGAACAGACAGACACAGAGAGCTCTTTGAGAAAGTGTAGAAGGCAAGTGAGATCTTTCATGAAGAGAGTCAGCGCTTACAGCAGAGGAAGTGCTGCACTTGTCCTGATCAAAGCTGCTATTAGTGCTCTTATTGTGAGGATCAAATTAGGCTCATAACACTTGTAACAAGAGCACATATGGAGAAGCTGTCAAACCGTAGAGGAAAAAGAGAAAACCAGAAGTAGGATGAAGTGTAGATCAAACATTTTTGCTCATTTTTACTTGCTTTTTTTTTATTTATTTTTTTTATACGTGGCTTGGAATATGTAGGCGTTATACAACAACATTTTTAGAAGATCCAGTACCTTACAAAAGCATTCACCCACTGAACCTTGCTGCTTGGTTGCACTGTTACCATCCAACAAGAACATTCTGCATTTGAATCCCTGCCTGGGGTCTTTTTGTGTAGCACTTCTGTGTAGATGTTTCAGGGTTTTCTGATGTGTTTGGGCTCTCTCATATCTGATTCAAATGATTGAATTACCTCTCCAGCATCCCAACAAGATCTACAGAAGCCTGCTGATCACCCATTCATTTATTAGTTTCGATTACTCTGAATCCATGCCTCACTTTCACCTCACAATTAATGAAAGAAAACTCTAATAAAACTCGAAAAACTTTAAGAACATTTTAAGGGGCGTGAAAACTTTTGCAAGGATTTGTAAATGGCAGCTTTTAGATCAAAATCTCTGTGCAGCCACCCTGTTCAGCATGGTTCTATGCTTGTTAGCACCAATTTTCTCTGATGATCAGGGTGTAATGGACAAACCCCCACCATGGCTCTGATAAAGTTCAGTACAAGTTAAGTAGAAGATAAATAGCATCCTTAACTCATGCATATATGACAGAGCCATCCACACACTCGTGTTGTCCCGTCCTGTTAGACTCATCCTGGAAAGTCTGTGCGGATTCCCAGCCAGGTGGATTATCTAAGTCCTGCTGAAGGTGACCTCTTCTCCTGTGATGGTTGACAGCAGTGAGACTGATCTGTCCCTGTTCTATTACGACTGATTATATCATTTAGATACAGATGGGCCGTTTAATCCAGCAGCTGTCCTCATCAGACACACCAGACTGAACCCCTGTTAATGGCTCTTGAGAAGCCATGAGGGGGCCGGTGGCTGGCAATGAAGGGGAAACACGCAGATTAAAAATAAATGTGATAGCACGCTGAATGGGGCCGCTGACTTGGGCGCATCCTCGTTTTCAGCAAAAAAGTTTGGAGGTAAACAAACTTATCTTAAGACATTTTTTTAATGATTCTCGCAAGACCATTTAAAGATAAAATCAATATGGAAAATGTACAGATCAAGTTTTTCAAGAAAGTTACTCCCACAGAGGGACAGCCTATAACTTAAGTTATTTTTTCAACAAAAATTAAATATCTTAAAGAAATATAAGGAACTAAATCCTGAATTAATAAAATAGCAGTGAGAAACCTCCGTTTTGTGAAGCTTTAAATATTGATGGAGGTGATGTGATCTTGAACTTCATTATCTGATATATTTGATGGAGGGCAAATAAGGTAGTTTTTATCTTTTTTCCTTAACTTGAAAAATGAGGCCATCCTTATTTTGGAAAGTTCACTATCTTTTAAAGTCAAGACATATCTATTTTTCTTTTTGTTTCTTTGAAGGAATCACAATATGCTGTTCATTAAAAAACACCGTCTAGTGTTATATTTTTTCACCAACAATAGTACGTTGACAATAATACACAAAGGGGAAATTAAATACAATTACAAGATTTTGCAAAATACAAAGTCTTTGCACTGGTAATTTTGTTCCATGTCCACACAGCAAACACTTTTGAAATATAATGAAAAGTATGTGTGATTCCTGCTTATGGATGTTACTTTCAAATGGTACTTTTAACCTGCCAAGTCTGGAATATTCTGACTTGCATGTGGCTTTATAACCTTTTATCACTTTACTGCGTAAGTCTGTTTAATATGAGTCAGTCAATCACATAGCTGCAACTCAATGCATTTAGTGATCCAGCTGTGGTAATGGCTTCCTCAAATAAAAAAACAAGCATCAGAATGGGAACAAGATGAGATTATATGGCTTTAAATGTGGCATGATTGTTGGTGGCACTGTTGTCTTTCACCAAGAGGTCCTGGTTCTCTCCTTGTACTCCAGCTTCCTCCCACAGTCCAGAAGCAGGATTGTTATCTGAACTGAATACTCAATAGTTTACCTTTGGTTTAAGTTTGCATGTGGATGGTCGTGTGTCCCTGTGATAGACTGGTCACCTGTCCAGTGACTGCTGGGCTTAAGCACTCACCCCCAACCCTGCAAGGATGATCGGGTAAAAATGATGGATAGATGATTGTTGGTGCTCATTTCAGAAACTACTAATCTGCTGGTGTTTTTTATACACAAACATCTGTCAGGTTTGTAGCAAATGAGAAAATAGCTATTGAGCAGCAAAAGTACAGACAAAAATGCCTTGTCATGTGAAAAAATGAGAGGTGGATGGGCAGACTGGCTTTAGATGACTGGCAACAATTGCTGAAGTAACCACTAGTTATAACCAAGGGATACAGAATACCATCTCTCAAAGTAAAACACTTTTACAAGTTGAAGACGATGTGTTACTGTGACAGAAGGCCACACTGTGTGACTGAAACGGAGGCCAGATTTAACACAGACTCACCAAAATTTGGAGCTAACAGAAAAATAATTGGCTGGTGTATTGAGTTTTGGTTTCAGTTTCGACATTCAGATGGTCAGGTCAGAATTTAGTAGAAAACACGTGAAAGTGTGGATCCGTCTTTGGTATCCATGGGTCAGGCAGGTGGTGGTGTAATGGTGAAGGGAATATTTTCTTGGCGGATACTTGGTATCAACAGCATCATTTAGATTCAAGGCAGACTAAACCAAAACAGCTAAACAAAGAAGATAGATTACAGTTTAAAAAAAAAAAAAAACTTAATGTTTTTGGTATACTTTAAAACTAAATGAAAATGAAGACTTACTATGCTAATTTAACTCTAGTGCAATAAACAACATCTCATAATAAACTTACAGGCATATTCTACTGTTTTCTGCATCACTGATTTTTTTTATTGTATTTTATTTTATTTTTTTGTATCTAAAGACCAAATGGGAGTGTGATTACATTCCATTGACAAAACTCTGCCTTGTGTTGCTTGTAGCAATATTAATATAAATCAAATGTGCAAAGCGTATCCTCGCTGTGTTACTTCCAGAGACGAGAGCAGCAGTGGTGTGCCTTAGTCAGCATCACGAAAACTAGTTTTAGGTCACAGAGTGGGGAGATGTGTAACTGGGTTACATTAGAAATATTAAATAAAATCAGCCCATACTGTTTAATCTACACAGGATAGACCTGATGGATTCTCTTTCTTTTTGTCACCCTCCCTCTCTTCTCTCCTCATTTGCCATATTAGTCTGCGCATGTTTGCGCCCACACTGCGTTTCTCCCGAGTGACACCTCAACTCAGCAGCAAGTGGTTCATATATTTTCTAATAAAAAGCCCCTCCCTCTCTTGCAGTCTGGGAAAAAAACATGCATGGACGTTTTGCATGGGTAAAACCCACGAGCTGAAATTAAGTTTCTGTGATTGTGGTCTGGGGGTGCGATAAGCTCTCTCCTCCTCTCCTGTTGCACAGAGGAGACGGAGTCTGCAAAAAGAGAGTGGAAACTTTCTCTCCTCCTCCTACACAGCTCTGCTCAGAGGGGCTCCATCTCTCTGAGGCTCTGTGATCTTCAAGTCACAAAACACCTGCTGCCTGCCTTTAGACGAGGGTGGAGAAAAGAGGGGGTAGAACAGCAGTCAAGCAGCCAAGAGGCTGGGCGTGACAACGAGAGCGAGGCAGATGCAGGCTTCAGAGGAAATACACACAGCCTGCATTAGAAGACGACATGTAAAACAAGAGGCGAACAAGAGGTGGCAAAGGCAGAAGGATAGTAGCAACAGACGTTTAGACTGCAGGGATGCCTTTAAGCAGGTGGGAGTAGCAGTGTGGGACTTTGAGTCCCATTTTCCCAGTGCTGTGTGTAACCAGTTGTTGCTTTGCTTAAACCCAGTGTGAAAAAATCTTGTCGGCCCAATGGGCCTACAGTACACTCTGCTGCTTTATTTCTTTCCTTTGTTTATTATTCTTATCCCCAAGAGTCTGCCCTCTTCCCATCATCTTTGCATCCGGTCAAACATTCATCTCATGCTTTAAGCATAAGAATACCCGAGCAGCTCCCAGTAGATTTAAAGGTTAGATGTCTGAGCAACACTGCGTAGATTCTGTGTCGATTGAAGTACATTCATCATTTATTCATTTGTCTCATCCATACAAAGCTTTCTTCTGAATCACCTCCAGCTGCATATTTTCATACAGAAGTTTAATGAGTGTCTGACCACAGAGTGTAATAACAGAACCTCTCATCTTCTCTCACCGTCACGGTACTAAATTGCTCTGGTCAGTCCTGATGCTCAGAGCAGAAGGCAAATCTAGATTCAGATTTGTAAATGTGAAGCAGAAACATTACACGAGTAATTAGCTTTGTTGTATTTATTCCACCACTTTTCTCTAATGGTTCAGCAAATCTGTTTTGATATTTTCTTGGAGAAAAGAAAAACTCTAATGGTTTCAGACAGTTCATATTAAGAATTTAAGTGCTCAATAAAGAAATAATGTGGGTTTATTTACACTGTTTGATTGCACTCAACAATTTTTTGTATAAATTTGGAGGAAAATATGTTCAAAAACTACAACGATTGATCATAATTTAGTATATTTCTGTTCCCTTACAGCAGCTGTGTTCACTGGCCTGTATATGCCATCTACTGGCCTATCCTGTTTATTACAGGCTACCATCAAATTTCAGTATCTTATCTTTTTCTTTATTGTAACTCATATTCAGGGGAACCAGTGGTTTTTCTTTGAGAAACTGAACAACGTATGTCTAATCTTAGGATGCAGAACACATGACTACAGTGCTTCGGGAAAGTGTTTCATGCCCCTATTAAAATTTGCATGGTGCAACATTTTAAGTTTTTCCAAATAACACATATTTTGGCATTTGTGTACAATTGAGCTGAAAGAAAAACAAATCTGTTAGAATTAGAAAAAGGCACTTAACTGTGAACTAATACTTTATCGAAGTACCTTTTTAATTATTTCATTGATAGTTTTAATTTGATAGGAATCTAGTTGCATCTCTCATCTTCAGCCATCTCAACAAAACTGAAGGCTTAAAATTATTGATAATAAACTTGTATAGCATAAGATGTAACTTAAATATTAGTCTCTAAACATAATAGCTTTCATTCAGTTGTGACATAGAAATGAGATGCAGTCCCTGCAGGAGAAATAAAGCCAAAAAAGTAAAGTATTTTAACATAATAGTCTTATTGTTGGGCTGGATAGTGAAGCAGTTGGTAGCACTGTTGTCTTGCAACAAGAAGGTCCTGGGTTCAAATCTCAGCTTGTGGTCTCTCTGCAGGGAGTTTGCATGGTCTCTTCATGCATGCATGGATAGATGGATTCAAATTATTTTGGCAGGGTTTTTTTCACACCAACAATTAGTAGTAGAAAAAAAAGAGAGAGAAAAACATTAATAAATCTAAAATACAACAAAAAATGTATCAGCAGATTGGTCATCAGGTGCTCTTACACATAGATGGAGATATTTACTAAAACACTCACATTAACTGTGATTAATCAATATTCTCTTAACTTGTAAACAGCTTTTAATGAATATTCATTAGTATTCAATCTGAAGTTTTCTGCTGTGGTGTTTCTCTCCCAGCTGGAACAGCCATGGATCATTAGTTACTCACAGTGCTTCATCCTCATTAATAGCCCTTCTTCCTCTTTGGTATTCATTAAAGTTAGATCCTAATACATGTTTGTTTGTGTGTGTGTGTGTGTGTGTGTGTGTGTGTGTGTGTGTGTGTTTGTGAAGTTTGCACATTTGTTGTTTCTCTGAGTCCATCTGTTAGGCTCCTGGGCATTGACTACTTCTCAGGTTGTGTGTGTGCCGGTCTCTACCTGCAGGTGGCAGCAAAGTCATTGGTTAGTTTCTGTAGTCGATCACATTAGTTTACACAGACTACATTAAAGCAGCATTTACTTTAAAATGTAGAGCAATATTAGAGACACCTTGACAATCGCTGAAAACTACAAGAAAAGTGAGGTGACTTCTCCTTTAAGGGATGCTGTTTGTAAAGTTACACAGTAAAACATTGCCAGAAATATTTTTGTTTTTTTTTAGTCCATCATAGAGAAAAAAATATGGGCGTTTTTCAAAGTGACATTGTCACCATGTTAGTCATACATGTAAGAGTTCTAAACTAAATATTTAATTCACAAGCTAAGTATTTAGCTAACAAATTACATATCAAGCTTTCCAATTAAATATTTAGTTAGAAAGCTAAATATTTTTGCTTGAAAACTGAATATTTAGTTACAAACTAAAGGCCTGAGGTAAAAATTTACCTTTCAAACTAAATATTAAGTAACAAATTAAATATTTATTTTGGCAACTAAATGTTTAGCCCTAAATTAACTAATTAACTATTTATTTTCCTAACTATATATTTAGTTCCAGGTAAATATTTATTTTCCAATTTAAGCATTTAAAGCGAAACTCAACCCCTTAATTTTATTGGAAAACCTTTTTGACCTGCATTAACCCAGGACATGGGGTTTAGTGAAAATATAAACAAAAGTAGCTGCTGTAAAAGGTCAGACTCATCATTTCTTTTTCTGCACAATGTAAACATCTTGAGTATGTTGCACATCCATGTGGACAAGTGTTTCCACCTGCGCTCCTCCCTCTTACCACACTCTCCTCCCTTCCTCCTCGCCCTTTTCCCCACAGTCACGTGTTCTCAGTGAATAGAGACTTGAGTGGGTTTCACCAGCTGGTGCCTTTTCCTGGTTCATAAATGGTGTTAAAAACAAATGCATGTAAATGGGCATGTGTGCCTTTGCCAGACACTTGAGCGCTTGTGTGGCATCTCCAGCATTCCTGTGTGCTTTTTGTGTGGAGATTCATACAGACTGCTGCAGCATTTGCAGATCTGTGGAAAATTCTAGATGTTGTCACTGGAGACAAATGTAACCTTTTATGACCTTATCCACCCTATTTGTGTGCAATTTAGTATGAATTTTAATGTACTTTGTACAATTTGAATAAAACTCAGACATAGAAATAAAAAGTTGAAAAACAGTAGGAAGTCAGATAAGGTCATTTTGGAGAATGTATTTCACTGAAGACTCAGAAAAATAGTTTTGCAGGTAAAGACGTATTTGACAGCCAGTAGATGGTTTGGCCAAATCACTGGGTCGCCATCCTAATAATGAAAATGATTTTTCCAGACAGCTTCCAGATCTGGACATCCACCTTCAGTGCAATTAGCAACAAAGTCTGTCAAAAACAAAGTCTGTAACTCTCTACCATATTATCCATATTATTCTCTCGGTTTCTTTTTTCTTTTTTTTTTATGTTGTTGCACCTCATCCATTACAATTCAGAAATTACAAATCCCATTTAACATCCACAAACAGTTTAAACAGCTTCCTAAATTGATAATCGATGTCTACAGCGCCACTTGCTGCTTGTTTATGGCGTGGTATCTGATAATAGTTGTTAATGTGCTGCTACCCTGGATTCAGCTCTGCCTCTTTCACACCACTGATATGTTGGTGGTGGTGACTCAGACTCCTGGATGGAAATACTTGAAAAACCTTCATGCCCATGGAGCCTCACAGTTGCAGACAAGTTCCATCCTCCATAAACCCGTCAGGTATCAGCAGACTGATGTGTGGCAGCTCATCCACAGCTCTGAAACTGTGTATAAGAGTTTCCTAAATGCCAAAGGTTTTTATGTTGATTGCTTTTTAGAGAAAGAAGAAGAACCACTTTAGGAGTATATTCAAAATTCACTGAATATAAAAAAACATATATAACTTCTAGATATGCTTAGAAGTTATAATGCTGTCTTCATTTGTGCATACTGGTTGTTTTGATAATTTAAAAAATGAAAAATATCACAATTGCAAAGAAAGCAGAAAACTCTTGTCTCCTGGAGGTGGATCAAGTTTGGGAAAATGTACAAGTGCCTGGCTGAATGGTTTTCCCTCTTGTGGGATTTTTTTTGACCCACTTATAAAACGCTTCATCATGTTCCAGCGCCGACAGGTGGTGGAATGTGCCAAGAAAAAGAGAAATGTACAAGCAAAGATGGAGAGAAAAAGATTTGTTTGGTTACTAACATGGGAGTCAATAATTCAGATTTAGTTTTGTAATTTTACAGAATAGAAAAGAGGAACAGTGGGTATAAATGCAGCATTTTGTATGCAACAAAGAGTCACTTCAAAATATATTGCCCTTGTTTATCTTTGTTACTCTTGGTAAAATTTATTTATTGTGTTATTTTGTAATTTTGCCTGCTGTTCGTCTTACTTGCTGTCTTTATGCTTTCTGTAAGGCATTTAGAATTACCCGTTTTGTTCTGCAAGCACTTTAAATCATGAACTCTCTTTTTTCTTGTTCTTCAATCCTTTGAGGATAAACTTTCTCTTTTCCGCACTAGATGGTACACCTTGATCCTAGAGAATGTGAGTATAGAGGTGTGTTATTACAGTTGCTATTTCATGTATGTAATCTATATTAATCATCCAATCTGTCCTTTCAAATCTTCTGATTTTACCCTTCAGAATTTAAATGAGATGATCTGAAAAAGTGCCTATGTACAATCTTTCTTGGCTCAATTATTTATAGGTTCACAGACATAAGAGACCGTGAATGTGTGAGTTTATGTGTGCAATATATTAGCTGTAACCTATATTCAAATTACAAAAGGAAAGACATGATTTTTAAAGACATGCACATACTGTAGGCCGGTTTACTACAATCTCCAGGATTTTATGCATTCAAGGGAATACCTTCTATGTTTATAGCTTAATTAAAAAAAAAACAAAAAAACATAAAAGATATCTTTCCCCTTGCATTTGCAAGATTTGATGTTTTGTGGGTCTGTCTAGGGTTGCTAATTTTGCTGTTGGAGTTGAGCATTGCAGTATGGACCCCTTAATATTTCATAACATGTTGTCAGAATCAGACATACCCCTCAAGATGATGGAGGCAGGGTCTGCAAGAAGAAGACAGGTTCAGCTGATGTCTGCCCACTCCTCTTGCCCACACAACACAAATATATCGAAAGTTTTTGTGCTGCAGTTTTACCCAGGACTGCTTTACCTCATTCGCCACTATGTGGCAATAGGGGTTTGCAATAAAATGTTGTCTGTTTATGCCATTAAAACCTAATTAACTAGTTTATTTGGGTCTTTCATGTCTCACAAAAGCTTATAGTAAGTTTTTAGTGTTCACTCTGATACTGTGGGCTAAAAAGAAAGGCATCACTAAAGTAAAAGTGAAACATTTGATGCACAAATTTGACCAAATAATTTCACACACAGATATTTATCAGTCAAATAAATCTCAAAGTAGGTCCTGTTTCACTTTCAGTGATTTAAGACTAGTCATCCACAATAATCAAGAAATAAATAATTTCTGCTCTCAGCTTCAAGAACTCAAAATTCCAAATTAGCACACAACATATTTTTTGATGGAAACGTTCACATTCAATCAGCATTTAAAAACTCACAGAGAAGGTGCAGGGTTTCTCAAAAAACATTAAATACTGTCACAGTCAACTAAACCATTATTTTTTTAACGTTTGAATCGTGCTGCTTTCAAATTAACTCTGTATTTTCCTTTGCGTCTTAAAAAGGCACAGGGGAGGTTTACTTGGGAAATTTGCCAGATTTCAAAAGTTAACCTGCAGACATTTTGTATGCATTATTTTCTAGGTCAAAATGTTCTCTAATAAATTATCTCACTGTATTTATTTAAATTTAGCAAATCAAAATAATTTTGTCATCATTACTTAGGAAAAGCTAAGTCTAATTTCAGGCAATGGGAAAATGAGTTGTGTCTGGTTTGAATTATGTGTCCTACCTATTAGTAGACGTGGTGCAAAGAGAATCAGTGGTATTCACTTCTCCTCTCAGTGGTCATAAATTTATGCCTGATCAGTGAAACTTTGGACTGATTAAAAAGCTTTTAGCTCCACACAACCAATTAGCATAAATAACACCAAAAAAAAATCCCAGAGTGCCATTTACTGCCCTGCACTTCTTATAGCTTTTCTCAATTGCTCTGTCTCACACTGTGCTGTTCACAACAAAGTAAATGTGCTTTCAGTAAAAGAATGGCTCACCATGCATTCATTTGAACAGTTTTTTTTAATGAAATTGCATGGCTAGCGTATCTTCAGGCCAACTATTAGATACCTGCTCTCAGTCCATCTGCAGCTCACAAATTAAACAAAACCTCATTGCCCATTTCCACTTTGAAAAATACACTAGTAAAAACAATCTTTTATTTGCTGTTGCTGTAGGAAATGACTTAAATTGACCCAAAAGCCTGGCACTGATGAGTACATGAAGAAATAGCTGATTGTTTTAATGAGCCAATTAATCAAAACAGTATATTTGAAATGTTACTTGCAGCCACTTGTTGCTTCCTACTAGATTAAAATGGGACTTTTAGGATTTTCAACTATTTAATATTTTTTTGTTGTCAGATTTATTTTTGGTCCTCCCTTTAGCTTTTGTGTTCACAATTTACAAGTAGATTACAATCAGGTTTTTTTCAGTCTCACATTTAAAGATCTTTGCCTGATCTTGAAACAAATCAGTAAAAGATCTGTTACGTGAAACTGTCTAAAAGTGTTTTTAAATAAACCTTTTTAGATAAGAGTTTATCTAAAAACTCTTCAAAAAAGTAGGTCTATGTCTTTATTCTTTCTCTAAAACCAGAAATAAGCTTGAAGCAGATTGTTTTTTTTAATGATTTTCTTCAAAAAAATCTTTAAAAATTTATTAATTTATATGTGTATGACACTTGGTGTGCTCTTCACACTTATGACATCTCAGTGAAATACTTGCAAGCCTTAAAATAAATTGATCTTTTATGACTCAGTCTTACACGGGAAAACTGAGCAAATCTGACCTTTACTCAGGGTACATTTGAGGATTATATTATTCCATGTTAATTTTGTTTATGGAGGTCCCACTAGTATTAGCACCTGGACAGTTAACACAACATTATAACACTTGTTTTCTTTTTTAGCATTTCACGTATTGCATGCAGACAGATTGATCTTTGACCATTGCTATTGGCATAATATTGACATAAAAAAAACCAAAAAAAAAAACATGTAGTTTGTTAGCTAAAAGGATCAAAGAGTGAAGGGAATATTATTATTTCTCATTGTCTGTGATTTATGCACTAGATAGAGAGCCAGGGTCTCTTTAAGAACAAAGTAAAAAAATATATATATCTCAAATTCTTCAGGCATTCGATTTCCCAATCTCAGGCATTTTAAAAGTCATGTCAGGTTCATTGAAATTTGCTTTTTCCTTCATTTTGTGAGAGATCTAAGGCACCAGTTGTTTTGAAAAATATGTACAGTTTTAAGGAACCTCTCTGCCAGTCTTACCCAGGGTGTTGTGATAAAGCAGTCTCATCTCTTTCTTGCCATCTAACCCACCTTATGTTGCCGACTTCAAGTTCATGGACAGATCTGTGGTACATTACTTGACCTTTACACCCT
The DNA here is from genome assembly GCF_001443285.1 of Poecilia latipinna. Taxonomy (NCBI): domain Eukaryota; kingdom Metazoa; phylum Chordata; class Actinopteri; order Cyprinodontiformes; family Poeciliidae; genus Poecilia; species Poecilia latipinna. The sequence continues at coordinate 3,018 of NW_015114296.1, read as the reverse complement.
CTCCTTTCTGCAATGTCCTATTGGCGCTTCTAATAATAACGTAAGAAGAGCTGAACAACAGTGTCAGTTGGCTGTAGGGATTCTGACACTGAACACAAAACATGTTAAGATGGACATTTTGCACTGCAGATTGTTTTAGCTTAAATAATTTGCAAGAAAACGTTTACCATCCGCTCTCCAACATGTTCTTTAGTCTCTGTGCTCAAATCACGACTACCACCTTATTCTGTGTCTCCTTCGGTCATGTCAGTTCTTTATTTGGTGTGTTTGGTAACCTCTCTGTTGGGGAATTGCCTGAAGTTTGACCTCTGTGACTCCTAAACGACAACATGACTGCTTGTGGAGAGGACAAGAAGAAACAGGTGTGCGTGTACATTATTTGTAAGGCTTCTTTGTGTGTTTTTGTGTGTGTTTACATCTGCCGGTCTGAGTACCAGAAAAATCCATTGGGTCTGGGGTTGCTGTGGCAACAGTAATCACTTCTAATTCGGCATCAGGGAGAAGGAGAGAGGATAAAGGTGGAGTGGCAGCAGTTGAGAGGGGAGTTGTTGAGCGAAAAACAATAAAAATGTGACAGCAGGGAAAACAAGGTAAACGTGTTTGCGTGTTTTAGTGACTCTGAAAGTGTTCAAAGACTGAAAGCAGAATGATAAGGTGGAGAGGTTTTACATAAATGCCTCTCTTTCTCACTCCCATAAGATTTTAAAGCTCCCATTTTCTCTCAGTTGCCTCATAACCTGTCATCTGACACTGAGAGCTGGTATTTGTACAACAATTTCCTTTTTGTCAGTCGCTTTTCATTTTCAAATCTACCACACGTCATAGTGAAGTAAATATATTCATTATATTCAGCAGGGAAAATAATTATAGGGCTTTTCAGTGTTTTGTATTACTAAAGTTCCAACCATATCTGTAATCTGGTCGATTCTTTTTCCCGGAATGTTGAGAGTGTTTCCTGAGTTTACCTATAATATGGTAAAATGTTGTTCTTTCTACTTCCAAATTATGACTGCAGTGGTTCTTCTTGAAATATTCATAAATGTAGACAGACAGCTAAATAGCCAGTGGCACCATTGCAACAATAAGGCTTAGAAGTTCCTGATGGGAAGCTTTTTGAATGGCAACCAATTAGGACTAAAGCATCTGATAATCCACACTGACTGGATGAAAGATTGCACTTTATTATACACAATTTATGGACTTAGTTGTTTTCTCTCTCTCTGTCTGTATTGCTTGAGTTACTACTGAGCTCTTGTGTAAACTTCATGTAAATAAATATTAAAAATAGATATTCATAATGAAAAACAATTATGTATTCAAGTCTTATTTCTCCACTGTTTCCCTCTTTGCCTCACTTCCACCAAGATACCTGCATCTTCCTATATTTTCACTTTCATCTTTTGCTCATCCTTACAACTGGATTTTCCTCCATGTGTTATGAACATGGGTAACGAGTAAGGAGGCAGTGTGATGCAAATTAATAGGTTTGCTTTTTATTTCTTTTTAGTCTGTCACTTTACTCAGCCTCCCACCGGCTCAAATATACACACGCTGTCTCACATGCTGTCGTCTTTATGAGGCACGAGTGGAAGGAAAAATAGAAAAGAACAGCATGAAAAAGATGTGTGAAGCATGCACCAGGAAAAAAATCACCACCTGCCACTCAAGCCGGCCTCTTCGTAGTATTTGTCTCACTCACGCACACACGCAGACACACACACGCACACACACGCATACACACACCGTCTCTGTTGTGTGTGCCGGTCCGTAATTTTCCGCCACGCTCAGTTGCCATCCAATGAGAGGCCAGGAGAGGGCTTTTCAGACCGTGAGGGGGAGGAGACAGAGCGTTGCCTGCTGATTGACAGTGAGCGCCCTACAGGTGGAGAGAAGAACCGAGAGAAGGAAAGGGGGGGTGGGAGAAGACAACACTGAGAAGAAGGAGAAGGGGTGAGTGAGGAGAAGGGAGAGAAGCAGCAGCAATCAGACTTCCATACACTCACATTAAACGGTCCTTCGTTCCTCCTCTCCTACCCTGGGAGCTTGCTTCCCTGGGCAGATCGGCCGACTAACACCACCAGTGATTACCACTGTCATCACACACATCCACTGCTGCACCAAGATGAGCCAGTGCAGGAAAAGGTGCAAGAGGCAGCTCACCAAGGTGGCTCGGTATTTCTACCGCTTTCTTATGGGAACGCTCACTCAAGGTAGGCACCTAGAAAAACTTGGACTTTCCACACTGAGAGGTTTGCCAGTTTGTCCACTTCTTGATTTCAGGTGGACCACTAAAGTTAGCAGAGGTGTTTGGATCAGTTTGCTCCTGTAGCTGAGATTGTCTGCAGCCTTGTTAATAGAGACAAACACTCTAAGCCTGTCTACATTTATCTCAAAGAGTGCGAGTGTGTGCATCTGTCTGTATGCAGTCCATCCGAGTGCTTTGTTTCATCTCCAGGCTGTGAGACTAACAAAGCTTTGACATCAAACAGCTTAAAGATGCTAGTCATTATTAGCCGCACTGTGTGTGTGTGTGTACTGGATCCTCTTTTTGTGAGCTTACAGTAGATTTTCACACTTGCTTTCCTATTATGCATATTAATTGAATCAGCTCTCTGTATGCAGAGTCAGGATCAGAAAGCTGCTGGGCTTCAATGGACTCACTCTTTCCTTCTTTCAATCTCTCTTTCAACTCCCGTCCTCCTTCACTGCTCTGTCCTTCTCTCCCCCTGCCTTCTTTTTGAAAGTATGTGGCATCCCACCTCCACTGAGGAAGTCTCAGAGGGGTAAAAAAAAACAACTACCTTTTATCCAGCCCCCAGTGTGACTACAACTCTCACATCCTCATCCTCCTCTGCTTTCGAGCTCTAACAAGAAAACTTTATGATGCAAATCTGCAAACTGAGATTACCACAGTTAAGAAGTTGAAAGTAGATTAGAAATTGCTTTATTTTTTTTCCAGCATCTTATTTCTTTCAATCCCAGTATGTCCACCTGAGGCTGAGTTAAGTGTCCTTGGCT
>NW_015114295.1:121579-147607 GCF_001443285.1 Poecilia latipinna | reverse complement strand
CAGGAGAGAAACTGTGTGATGTGAGAAGAGCTGGTGAGAAAAAGAGACAGTTCAGAGAAAAACACTGCAGAAAAAATGAAACAAGGATGGAAGGAAAAAAACAGGAAGTGAGAAAATAAAGGATGGAAGAATTGAAAAAAAGTCCAGTATTCACAACAGGATCTGCTGCGCCGCACTGAATGGTGATTGACAGCGCTAAGATCCGCCTACTGGCTCTGACTGGTTGTTTCTAGTTAGCGCTGACTCAAGGCAGATGATAGTTTGGATTATATGTATCAAACAGATAAAACCAATATGTAAAAAAATAATTTATAAACATTGATTCTTTTGTAATGTTTGTTAAATTATGATTTTATTCTAATAAACAACATATTTATTATTATTGAGTTTATTTGACCGGGACAGACACACATCGACATGGATAAACTGAATAAAACAGCCCCATGTTTGTCATAGTGCAATAAAAACAGCTAATTCGCAGCACTTGTCCCTAGAAGTGCTGCGAATTGTTACTTTAAATATAATTTAAATTAACATATTTTAATTACTTTTTTATTATAGAAAAAAATATTTATTCTAAACAATATTTATTGCAATAAATACAATATGATTTTATTGTAATTCAACTTCTATGCACCATAAATCTGGAACAAACTTCCTGTAATGTTTGTTAAACTGTTGACTGCACGGTGTTTTCTTTGTAGCTTTATCACTTTGTGTTTTTATTACTTAAAGCAACTTGAACAAATAAAACAAATAAACTTGACTTGAGTTGTTATTTGTGGCAGAGTGTAATGGGGATCCTTAAATAAACAAAGCTGCTCAACAACACAAGATGAGCTTTTACTCCACAATCCAATAAGAAGAAAAACAGGAAACGCTGAAATTCTGCAACCACAATAGCAGAGCAGATATCGATCATAAATGTCTCCCCTCACCTTCTCCCCCTCCTCCAGGAGGCGCAGTAGGGACGTGTTGTCGGTCCTCTGCTCTTCTTCTGGACCTCCAGACTCCAGCAGCTGGTCCTGAAGCTGGTCCTGGCTGTCCTCGTCCGTGCCGTCAGCTGTGGAGCGAGACCTCTTCAGAGGAGCCTTCACCAGACCTGGAGGGCAGGAAATAAACACACCGACAGGCAGTAAAATGGATGAGTAAGAAGCTAAAACAGATGCTGACTAATCAAATCTATTATAAATCATTTAATATTTAAAAATTACATAATCAGATGGACCAAAATATAAAGTTAAATGGAAATTGTGATATTTTAAGGACCAAATGACAATAATTTATACAAGGAACAAAAATTAATAAAATCAGGAAAAACATAATTTTTCAATTCAGTTTCTGTCAATAAAAAACTGACAACAAAAACAGCTAAAAACTGTTGAATTTCTGGTTAAAACATGTTTGTTTTTCATTCAGTGGGTAGAGAATCCAGAAATGTTACTCGAGAGTAGAAATACTTCATAATAAAATTACTGGAGTAAAAGTAAAAGGTACAGTGTAGTAAAAATACCCCTAAAAATATGTTTTATTAAAAAAGTTACTCATTTAAATGTAACTGAATAAATGTAACTAGTTACGACCCAACACCGGGTAGATCAAACACGATTTTCAATTTTAATCAGAAAACATTAAAATAAAAAAATGTGGGCTTACTAAATATTTTATCTTTCTTGCTCCTATATTACTAGAAGCTTTAATTAGGTAAAATCAAAGCTAAAATGTAGTTTCTATATAGGATTTTGTATTTGTCTGTGCCTCACTGCACATCACGGGTCGAACAGGAAATACTTGTATTAAATCTTTGTCACCTTTGACCCTAGCGATGGTGTCCTCTCCGTGCTCCGGCTCGTGCTGCGCTGTCTCTCCCTCCGTGCTGTGCTCCACGGAGTGCTGGTACATCCCCGGGTTTCCAGACAGCAGCCGCATGTAGTACTCCTTGCTGTCGTAGCTGATGGCCCGGCGGTACCGCAGCGGCTTCTGGAGGCGAACGAGAATCAAACCTGAGAGAGCCGCTCATATTTAAAGGTGCAAACATCAGGCACATGCAGGAGTTAGTGATGATTTAATCCACAGTAGATGTACGTCGCATCAGGTTAGAGGAACCTGCAGTTCTGGAAAGAGTTAGGGTTAGATCAGGGACAAATCAGAGCTCTTCCTGTACCAGTTTATCCCTCTGAAGTTTTTATGCAGCAACTCTGATCCACATATTCACTCCAAAAACAAAAGATTCCCAAGTATTTGTGTCTGTTTTTTAGTGCAAACATCTCAGTACAGTTAAAATAAGACAAAACTAACTTACACATAACGTTTCACCAAGATATAAGAGCCTGTTTTAACAATTCCTCAATAATGATTAAAAAAATACGAGATCCCCTGGCAGCTTATTTAACTTATAACAAGACATTTCTCCCCTGCTATAAGGTAAATAATCTGCCATTCTGTTTTAATAACCCTTTCAATGTTGATGGGCAGCAATATTCGTCGTTATATTCATCGTCGATGTCATAAACTAAGTCTTTATACACTTTGATAATGTAAGAATGTGCAGAAAGTGAGAGCCGTGGTGCTTCGATACTTGAAGATCCTGGCAGAATCAGTGAATTTGCAGCCCAGCTAAAGCCATGCTGTATTTATTTTCAGCTGCAGATTTAAAACATGCGGCAAAAAAACTGATATGTGGGTAATTAGTCTGGACAGGGAGGGCAGGAGGGTACCTGAGCTGAGGGGAAGAGGGGCACCAGAGGGGGGAAGAAGGGCTGGAAAGGTCACAAAAACGAGGTTGAGACTGTCGTAATAAAGCTATGAGCGATGCAACACTTTTTATTTCTGTCTATATGTAAAAAACTAAAAAACATAATCCACCATATGTATGCAAAACATTTTTTTTTACAAAATGCTTTTTAGCATTTTTAAAGACAAAAATTAAAACTCTTCCTGATCCTTATAGCTGCGATATGTAACTTTTATAAAGAATATGGTTTTATATATTTGTTAAAACTGTCACCATGTCATGACCATTTATGATGGACTGTTTATGGTCAAACCTACCCGAAATGACCAATCAGAGCCAGGAGGCGGGTCTTAGCGCTGTCAATCACGCTCCATCATTGCTAAATGTGTTAAGGTCAGAAAAACAACTTACCTTTACAGTAAAACTGTTTATGCACAGTTACAGATGGCCATGCTAACTAGCCTTAGCATTCGGGATATTTTCGGACTGTGATTGACAGCGCTAAGCCCCGCCTCCTAGCTCTGATTGGTTGTTTCTAGTTAGCAATGGGAGAAAGTGGGTGAACTTGTAATACTATGACTTTATTGTGATATTTCGACTTATTCTCATAATATTGTGACTCTACGAATAATCTGACTATTCTTTAAATATTATGACTTTACTCTCATAATTTACAACTTTAAAAAAAATGACGCAGTATTTTGTGGGGGTTTTCTATTTGCTGTTATTGTTTCTGCTCAATATCTTGTTTTGGAAATGATGCTGAAATTGTAAATAAACAAAACAAAACTAAAACAAAGACAGACATGTTGGTAACCAGCACTGGTCTTGCCAGAGTTTGTTCTTGACGTGGAGCGGAGTACCTGAGCAGAGTTGGTGTTGGTCTCGGTCTCGGGGATGTACGGGTAGTGGATGTAGAACATGTCGTTGCGGACCATCTTCTTCCTCATGCGGCACGGCCCCTCCGTCATCTCCAGCGTGAACTTGTCCAGGTGGGAGCCGATGGGCGGCCCCCAGAGGCCGCGCTCGCGCAGCAGCTCGTACTCGATGGCCGCCCACTCCTCCGTCACGTACTTCAGGGCGTTCTGCTGTCGCTGCCGGACACAAGATATGGACGGAAACTTTTCAGACACAATCCAGGTAAGTTTTCAGATAAAAATACAAACTAAAATTTACTGCAATACATTATTTATTACTGTTATTAATGATGACTTGTGATCGTATTATTAGGCCTGTCAATAAATCAATTAATCGCATGATAAGTTAAAAACAAGCTCAATAACTTTTCTCTCTTTGTACCAAAAATCTTCAGTCTGGAGATTTTGTTTCACCTTTTTCTGAAGGATAATTTTGTTTAGAGAGACTTTATAATTCATTTAATTTGTTGTTTTATTTATTTTGGATATTTAAAATGTCTTCCAGTTCTGGTGTTAAATGTTCATTAAAATTTAAAGTTTATTGGTCTCTGAGAACGTGTTCTTCCTTTATTATGTCATTAGCATTATATAACTTTAAAATAATCTCTAATTAACAATATTATCGTTTATCGTGACAAATGATAAAGCCCAGAGAGACATTTCCTGTGCGCCGTTTGGTACCTCTTGATGCTCTTTGTACTGCATGGCGACGAGGTCCCTAACGACGGCGATGTGGGTGAACATCCACTGGAACGTTTCCTGTCGGTCAGAACGGCCGCCGGGTTCAGCTCAGGAAAATCTTTTCATGTTTACTTTTATTTTTTTACAGCTACCTGTGCAGACGGACTGTTTTTGTTCAGGCTGTTCTCCTTCTTGTTGCGCCGCACTCCGGTCAGCTTGGACAGGCCGAAGCCGCTGCTGACCCGTGACAGCTTGGACTGGGCCGCCGGCGCTGCCGCTTCGCCGCGACTGATGCACTTTTTCTCGTGGGCTGAGAAGAAAAAATAATAACGAAACAACAATCCGTGATGATTTAAAGTGTTCACAAAGCCGCTTTAAGAAGCCAGATGGATAGCCAGACTCTATCCATCCATCATTACATCACTTTTTTGTCCTTTCATTCCTTCATCCTTAATTCCTTCTTTCTTTCCTTCCTTTGTCCTTCTTTCTTTCCTCTATTTCTTGCTCCCTTTCTTAATTTTTTATTCGTCTGTCCATTCTACCTTTCTTCTTTCCTTCCTCTGCCAATTCTTCCTACTTTCCTTCCTTCCTTAATTTCTTCCTTATTTAATTCCCCTGTCCTTCCTTCCTCCCTTCACTTTTGTCCTTTCTTCTGCTCTCTTTCTCTTTTTAAACATCTACCATCTCCATTGGCAGATTATTTCACTTATAATGTGTGAAAAGTTTTGTGTTATTAGTGAATTTATCTGCCAAAGGAACTGGCTTTTTTCATCTGTTTTAAGGAATTATTTACTAAAATAAGCTTCTATCTTTTGCTCAAAACTTATTTACAAGTTTTGTCTTATTTCAAGAGTACTAGGACATTTGCTCAAGAAGCTAAACCAAAACACTGAGTAGGATTTAGTATTTTTGCAGTGTGTGTTCCCGTCTGCCGTGTTGTTGCCGTGGTTTCTCTCACCCAGGTGGTTCTGCCAGCTCTTCAGGGCCGGTTCCTCCAGAGCGGGCCGGGCCGTGCTGATGTCCACGTGTCCTCTGTCATTGCAGGGCAGAGACACTTTGAAGATGTCCTCCAGCATCTGCCGCTTGCTGTGCATCAGCTCCGTCCAGACGCGGTTCACGGCCTTCAGCAGCAGCTGTCGTCCTGCACAGGAGGGACAAGTTTTATTTCTAATGCGACAAAACCATGAAAGAAACTTCAGATCAATTAAAAATCGTTTGTGCGTCTTCATTAGATCTTTCTAAAAGGAGAAATCTCTCCATCGGAGTGCCGTGTCTCACCCTCGCTGACGTCATGGCTGTGCGTGGAGTCGGTTTCGTTCTCCGCTGGCATCATGACGTGCCAGGTGGTCATCCTGGCCTCCGCCTCCAGACCGAAGCCCTCCACGCTGCTGCAGACACACAAACAGGGAGGGAACCTCACTGCAGAACTACTCTGTAAATGCATTTATACTCTTAATACATTCTGTAAAATCTGATATTAAAGCCAGAATCCTGAAATTCAAATCAGAATTCTGAATTTAAATGTCAGAATTACTAAAAATTCTTTTTAGTTATTCAGAATTAACATTATCATTGAATATTCTTCTTTTTTTCCCAGTGGCCCTAATCCTCTTCCATAAGAGATTTACGTTATAAAAAGCCATTATTAAGACAAATATGTTTCAGATCAAATTTAGACATGCCAATGTGTTGCGTCTTTAAATACATAAATAATGCTAGTGCATTATTTATGTGAATAATGCCAATGCATAAATCTGCAAATGTTCAATGATCTTTGCTCCATATTCAGATTTAAACACATCAGAGATGTTCTATGTAAATTTTCCCCCCAAACAACAAACAAAAAATAAAAAACCTCCTGGTACTTTTTGCAGTTGTGGGCTTCCGTACCTCCCGCTGTGCAGGCAGATGAAGCAGTGAGCCAGACAGGCCACAAAGTCCTGGTCATGGTTTCCGGGCCCCAGCACCAAATTGCGGTTGACGGTCAGGACCCGCAGGGCGTCCAGCAGCGCCACCTGCTGGGCCACCGTCTTGTGGGGCCGGCAAAGCTGGTAGAGCACGGTCCGGTTCAGGCAGTGGTAGATGGTGTCGAGAGAGAGACCCTGGGACCGCCTCTTGGACTGGAAGCGAAGGGAAAACGTGTTATAATGCCGCGGTCAGAATGGGAATAAAGCTGCAGAAAGAAGATAAATCTGCAGAGAAATTACCCAACAAGCCAGTTAGAGTTTAACTACGAACACATTCTGGTTATATGAATACTAAAATAACTTTTTGACTGCTAACATGTTAAATCTATAAAATTCAGATGTGCTTTATGGCTTCTTGGGTCATTTCCTCTAAATAATCTCCTAATCTTATCCACTGCACAACAATCAAGTTATGCTGTATTTTTATATTTTTCTCAACTTAAAACTTTTATCCAAATCCATAAGATGAAGGTCTGATACTAACGATTACTTTAGTAATTGATTATTTGATTGATTATTCTAAAATTATTCAGATTAAAAATGAGCACATTCTGCAGATTTTTTATTGAATAATTTAGTCTTTTTTGTATCATAATAAGAATACGCTAAAAGATACAAATAAACAAATAATTAAATTAACTTTTTAAATAAGAACATAATTATTTTATTGCCTAAAATACATTTGTAGCAAAGGATACATCTGCAGCTAAAATATAATACTAACACCAACGTGTGAAAAGCTCAGCTGTTAACATGAATACAGTTTACCGATTAACCAATTAATAAGCAATAACTGGATAGCAAAAGGTGTTTAAAAAGACATTTTTATACACAATTTGAAATTGGGTGAAGCTTAAAATAAACCAATTCATTTCTGGGTTGAACATATTTACAGATAAATTTTATCTTAAATGCAAAATGTTTATTTTTTTCAGGATTTTTGGAATAATATCTGCTTGAATGTTACTCTTTCAGCAAATGGCCAGCAAATGATGAATGGATTATTTCAATAATCAATTCATTATGATTAATCTGATTAATTGTTTCAGCTCTAATTTATTTGTTGCAGTTTATGTTCTTTCACTTCAAGCAGATTCAGGAGGGAAAAGGCATCTTCCTGGACGTTAATCTGCATTTCTCTTTTTATTGTCAATTAATTCTGAAATTAATTGACAATATTATTAAATCTGACCAATTTTTCAGCCCTAATTAGATGTAAACTAGATATCTATACATATAGGGAGCTTTATATCTATAAATATAGACACTAAAATCCCCAACTGTCTGACAAAGTTCCCCTAAATGCTTCAGCATTAATGTAATTTTGCTCATTTCAAGGTAAAATTGGCAGATATGGTTTCCATCCCCATGCATGCTGCTCCTCTAATCACATTCTGCAGATGGACTGGCTCCATTAACTGGAAAAAAGATTCAATCATTCAGCTCAGGCAGCTCACGAACCCGGGTCCATATAAAACGTTGCAACATTATATAAGCAATAACTTTTTTAAAAAGATGAGATTTTGGCTGCACCTGTCCGATCAGCTGCACGATGAAGTCCACCACCAGCTTGGAGTCCTTGTTGAACATTCCCTGCCACAGCTTGTCCACGACTCTCTGGGTGAAGTAGAAGACGTTGTTGACCAGGATCTGATAACTGCCGCCGGTGCTGAGCGGCAGAGAGGCGTCTTCACCTGGACGGAGACGCACAGAAAAGCACACCTGTCAAGTCCCACGTTTTGGCCGGGAAACTGTAGTTTTTTACCCCTTTTTCCCGCCATCCTCCTGTATTAGTATTTTCCTGTAAACTTCTGCTGCATAATCATTTTAAATAAGAATTTCTGTGCCTCTCCAAACTAAATTAGGTCACTAGGCTTGTGATAACGGCCTGCAGCAGTGGTGGTCTGATGGGGCGACATCGGGCACAGGGGCGGATTCAGCCTGGTGTCTCATCCAGTTGTTCTGCATGTCTTTCTGAGGAACAGGCTGGTTTCCCCCACTCTAGCAGAAGTTATGTTATGTGTTTTATGTGTTAAGGAAAAGTATTTTTGCAAAGCATGTTCATTTTTCTAAGGTTAATTATTTAAGGTTTGCAGATTATTTTGTTTCTAAAAGTAAAACCAAGATTTAAGTTCTGAAGTCCTTAAACATTACAATTTAGTCAACTGTTAACATTGAGTACAATCTGAGTCTGCTGTAATTCACACTGTCATCATAGCAGTCTGATTTTTAAAATGTTTGATTGATATTAAAGCTCTATTGGAGAGAATGTGGTAAAAGATACTACAGATATGGATGTTACGAAAAGGTTTATTTGAATGTATGAACACTTTAAAGCTCACATGTTTCAGTTATTGGACACTAAAATACAGGAATTGGAGCTCAGGGAAATAACTATAAAATAAGTGTTTTGCAAAATAAAGAGATGCAAACTGGATGACAGGCGCTACACATTGTGTTCATTGCTGCTGCGCCTTTTCTGTATTTTCACAGACTTATGTTCTATCAATCATGGGCCCAAAATCTAATACACTTTCTGGGATTATTAACTTTAAACAAGCTCCTTTATCTGAAGCTGAAAAGTTAACTGTAAGTTAGTTTAGTCAGATTTCAAGTGTAATAAGACATTTGCAGCAGCAATTAGACCAAAAATACGTGGAAGGATTTTGCGAATGAAGGATTCACTGGAGCAGAAGCTGCTGTAATTTGCTGCTTGTGGTCCATTTATAAAGCTTCATAAAGAGCTGAGGAACGCTCAGCGCCACATTACGTCCCTCTGGAGCCTCTTGCTAATTGAATCGTGTTGATTTTCTATAATTAAATCCCTGAGCTGAGAGCATAAAGCTGTGATTGGGAGATAAATTAACAGAACCCCTTCTTTTCCTCACTGTAAAAGTTGAAGGTGAAATGGGCTGATTGGTTAAAATCTGCTGACACCTGGACTTTGTACTGCAAAAACACAAAATCTTACCAAGTATTTTTGGAGTAGCTTCTAGTGCAAATACGTAAAGAACACTTGAAAAAAGACAAAGCTAACTTACAAGTAACTTTTCAGCAAAATATTAGAGCTCATTTTAAGTCAATAATTCCTTAATATTTATTTAAAAAGTACTAGTTCCATTGGCAGATAAATTCACTTATTTGTAAGTTAGTTTTGTCTTATTTAAAATGCACTAGAAACTAGACCAAAATTACTTGGGGGATTTTGTGTTTTTGCAGTGTGGGAAGTGTTTCAGTCTTGGCTCTGACCTAGAAGGACGTCTGCAGCCAGAAGATGCTCCATGACGCCGTCCAGGATGCTGGACTGAAACTCCTTCTGCTGGGTTCTGGTGGAGCGATCCGGGGAGGCCTGCAGTTTAAAACACAAACAGGATCAGGAGACGATCCAAACTTATAACCGGAGGTCGAGGTGTGAAGACAGCTGCCTGTACCTCCAGCAGCATGTCTATGATGGGCGTCTGCTTGCTGGCGGGGGTCATGCACATGTTGTCCATGATCAGGACCCTCATGAAGTCGAACACATATTTTTTGGCGGGGTGGTTCGTCAGGGAGGTTTTGGAGCCCACGTTGCAGTATTCGGACTGGCTGCGGTTCATACCGGTGTCCCCAGCAAAGGCCTTGAACTCTTCGGTGGGAGAACCGGCTTCGTCGTCCAAATCGCTCACCTGAAGGCGATAAAAGGGAAACAATTAGTCTATTCAGCTTTACTGCAATAAAAATACAACTCTCATTCACCCAGTTCTCAATTTCAACCCCACAGAGGTTAAAGAAGCCATAATTTCTTTTTTAACCCCTTCAATACTGTTAAGACTTCAATACTTAACTCATTTTTTTAGCGAGAAACTTTAACAATCACAGCAGCTCAAAGAGAGACTCAAATCTTTTAATCTCCCAGACAGATCATCTGATTATTTATAGCATGATTTCAAGCCTTCAGTAAAAGAGAAACTACTAATTCAGTGAAGTCACGTTTCTCTCACTGTGTGTCTCTGTGCAGAGCTCCACACACTCACCATCTCGGAGTACGGCCTGATGTTAAAGGGGAAGACGGTGGCCGCCAGGGCGCAGAGGAACTCCGGGCTGTGCCACATCGGGGCGAGGTCGGCCACGTTGTGGTAAAGGTACCTAAAGAACTGCATGAGGGTCACCGGGTACTCCCGGAGCCAGGAGCCTTCCTCCTCAGACTGCCAGGGCTGCAGGGAAACACGACAAATATTAAATATCCACCAAGGCCTCAGCAGCTGTCACTTCAAACCTTAAATCCTTCCATTCAGAAAAACAAAGATGGTAGAGTCATTTCTGCTGTTTTATTGGGAACCTTAAGAGAATAAAGACAGATTTTAAGGTTTTAAATGGTTTTTAAAGAGGACAGAACTTAAAGAGGACAGAACATGGAGAAATGTAGGTGTTATCCAGGATGAGTTCCCCTCGACTACAAACTGAATTGGGAACATTAATCCCAAAAATGTCATAAATGCAAGAACAGACAACACTGATTTAAAACTCTTTTGACTTTTTTGGTAAATTCAAGTTTTCTGGCCAGAACCAATTAAATATCATGACATTTACTTAGTAATAACATGATTGACGTTTAACTTGTGTCGATTTCCTTCTCTCCTTAAAGCTGATGAAAAATGTGATTTCTGACCAGGTTGAGCATGCTGCGCAGCATGGCCAGCAGCAGGAAGGCGGCCTCGGTGCAAACGCTGTGGATGGAGCCGACCACCGCCCCGCTGGAGGCCGGCATCCCGAAGATAAACGTCCAGATGGAGTCCAGGTCAAACTGACAGTGAAAACACACAAACCAGCTCAAGTTAGACCCAAACTGACTTAACACTTAAAAAAATGAATTACGGGTATATTTCCTTAATTTAGGTAAAATTTGTTGCAATATTTAGAGACTTTTCAAGCCAAAAATCAGAATCGGGAGGTCAAGTTTTTTAAAACAACAAAACTTGCAGTCAGTGCACCCCTTGATATAACAATTATTTTAGTTTTAGCTAACAGGTAACCATCAGCCTGCCACTCCTCTTTTTTTTCCAAGACTGAACACTGCTGGAACAAAAACAGTTAAAACTGTAATTAAAAGCTCAAATAAACCCAGTTCCCAATTACATAATATCAAAAATAACGGTGGGCCAAGTATTAAATACTGAGGAAACCCACAAGTTAAAGAAGCGTCACAAAGGGATTTTTTTAAAATTATTGTTGTGTATCTTTATTACTATTTTATCTTCTGGTTTTTAGCATGAAACATAATTTTGATTCCTCGTTTGTCTTGTATGGCAATAACTGACAAAAATAGCAGTTTTTTTTTTTTTTTCAACAGAGAAACGTTTTTAAATAAGAAGAAAACTAGTCCACCGTAGAGCTAAGAATGCTAACGGATGATTAGCTTTCCCTAGAAAGGCTAGTTCATTTGAATATTTTTAGAGGTACTCATGAGAGTAAAGTAAAAGAAAATGGGCATACTAACATGTACCTGCAGGCTGTCTGGCAGCTCAGTGACAGGCTGCTGCAGGAAGAGAGCCATAAGCAGGAAGTAGAGCTCAGGAACATTCGTGTGTTTGGGCAGCAGCGTCTGCAGAGCAGGGAACCCTGGGAAATGGCAGGCGTCCTTGTTGATTTCTCGCACAGTGGACCGTCCGCCGGCGTTGCGGCCAACGTTGAAGCCTAGAGATGAAGGTGGGGGAGCAGAACGAGGAGTGAATAAAGCTGGGAGGCTGATGCACCTGCAGGGAGATCTAAACTGGACTTCTGCACCTGGTTTGGGGTTCAGAGGAGCTAAAATATTTCGGCTAGAACTCCAAATCAGAACGAAACTAAGGGGTTCCTTTCAGCACACATTCGGCATAAGGGGGGAAGTTCTGGAAGCAGAACCAATGGTTCTCAACCTGCGAGTCAGTTTGTATTCTCAGGTATTTAAAGGGGCAGTATCATGTAAAAGTGACTTTTTTTGAGCTTTACTAATATTATTTCCTAATAAAAACAAACCTGGAATGTTGTTTTGATTCTTTCATGCAAACCCTTCAATCTCCATGGCAACCACTCAGCTGCTAAACACCTGGGTGGACCTAGCCCCGCCTTCGAGGACGAAGCTCCGCCTTCGAGCAGCAGCTTTCAATAATCCAAGCTTGCAACTCACAGAGCAGCTCTCCACTGTGACTCCCCCACTTGGCTCCTACAGACTAGCTATGAGCAATTAGCAAACACCTGATGGAACTGGGCATCTACTGAACTCACAGCTATTTCTTAGTGTAACCTTGGTAAAAACATTGTTAATTGGGGAGCAAGGCTAAGATGACTTCCTGAAGGCAGCGTTTCAGGAAGAGCAGAAGCTTCTTAAAGACACAGAGGCCCAATTTAAAGATGTTAAATTACAATGTCAAATTTCTTTTAAGTAATATTTGATATACATAGCACTTTTATATCAACTCAAGGTAACATAGTTAATTGACTGTGTTGTAAAGCTGCACTTTGTGCATGGAAAATAAATAACACTGCCCCTTTAAAGTATTTTGGGAGGGTTTCTGAAACTAGGGTAGGTTGAAAACCACTGAGCTCAGGAGGAACTATGATTTCTGCAGCAGGGGGGACAGCAAGGCGAATAATAAGAGGACGAACCCTTGGCTGTGCGGCGCACAAATTGAGCAGCTTTCTGTTTACTGAACGAAGGCCAGCTCCGACGGAAAGCGTTGCCGGAGTGCGGAGAGTCGTCTGCTGAGCCATGTTACAACATACAGGGTTTTACGCTAGACATCAAACCTCCGCCTGTTCATGTTCATGCAACAAAACCACCTAACTTTAGCTAAACTGAGGTTTGGATCTGCGTCAAAGTTTGATTCGTGTGGTGAAGCGGCGCTCTGCGCTCACCCAGGACCGTGCCGATCTTATTGGTCAGGACGGAGTCGGTGTGGTCCAGCCAGCCGCCTCCGCTCAAGCCCTCCCTGAAGCGGTTCAGGATGGGCTGGTTGGACAGCAGCACCACCAGGATCCGCAGCGCCACCGTCACCGTGGTCGAGTGCAGATGCTCCTCCATGAACATCAGCAGCCAATCGAAGCCCAGCGTTCGCACAAACTCCTCACACGCCCTGCAGAAGCAAAGAGAGTTAGATCAACCGTAAGGAACAAACCTCTGTGTTCCCTGGACAGGTTCCTCCATCAATCAATAATGTTTATTTCAATGCAGTTCAAATTGTTTTACATGACAAAAACAGAAAAATACAAAGTCATAAAAAAAACATCAGTCAGCAATAGACTAAACTGGTAAACATTACATTTTGATGAGTGCCATCATCCAAACACATCTAATATGTCGGCCAATATTTCATATTTTATGGCTCAAAATCAACTCTAGACATAAACAAAAAGTTGTTGCACACTGCAAAAAGTAATTTTTGTCTACTTTCTAGTGCAAATATCTTAGTCCACCTGAAATTAGACAAAACTAATTACATGCAACTTTCCAGCAAATTAAAGTAGCTTGTTTTAAGTCAATAATTAATTAATATTGATTAAAAAATACTGGTTCCATTGGCAGATTGTGTCCGATTGATTATTCATAGCATTTATCTGCAGCTGAAAAATACTTCAGCCTTTTCTGGTTAACATCATTACAGCATAGGGCTTATTTTCTCTATTAACTGTTTAATAATTGCATAACCAAAGGTGCTTAATA
This sequence comes from Poecilia latipinna, assembly GCF_001443285.1. Classification (NCBI taxonomy): domain Eukaryota; kingdom Metazoa; phylum Chordata; class Actinopteri; order Cyprinodontiformes; family Poeciliidae; genus Poecilia; species Poecilia latipinna. The sequence continues at coordinate 133,630 of NW_015114295.1, read as the reverse complement.
GGATATTTTTTGTGCAAAATTTGAATCTGGCGAAGCTGAAATGATGCCACTTGGAGTTCTAGGTAGAAAATATTAATAAAGATCGTTTTTTATCTTAAATAGACAATGTATAAATTTTTAGGAAAGTTTTGGTTTAATTACCGTTTTGGATGTGACATTGTTTCAGCAAATTGCCCTTTTTTGAGTCTGTATACTCCAACCTATGATTTATCGATTAGTAAGTAGTTGACTATAATCGATTCATTAATCGTTACAGCCATAATTTATTTGTTGCAGTGTGTGTTCTTTCACTTCATGCAGATTCAGGAGGAAAACGGCGTCTTACTGGACGTTAACTGTGCATTTCTCCTTCGTAGTGAAAAGCAGCTTCAGCAAATTGTCCAGAAGTCGATTCCTCAGCAAGATCAGACTGGCTGACAGGAGGCCGCCGAAATCGTCGTCGTTACCTGCAAACAGAACAACGTTTCCAGAAGTCACATCTAAGGCTCTACGTTTATTTCCAGATCATTCACTACGGAAATGCTGCAGGGGAAGAAATTCAATAATAATCACCTCCATCTATCTTCTCCTCGTTGTTGATTTCCATGACAACAAACTTCTCACACACAGCGAAAGTGGGGAGAGTCGAGGAGATGAACTGGCCAAACCTGGGAGGCAGAAAAACAAACTTTCCGTTCCTCATTCTCTTCCAGTAACTTCACATTCTACATATTTTAAAAGAACTGCTGTATAAATCAAGGAAGCTGATCTAATATGAACAAATCTACACTCTGTTCAAATGCTAGAATTTTGTGGCGTAAAAAATGAGATAATGAAAAATCATCTAAATTTGTTTTCCAGCGTGATTGTGATGTATTTTCTATTAAACTCAAAGGTAACAAAGCAAATCTGCTACAGGGGAACTGATTAAGCTACCTGGTTAAAACTTATAAAGCCTGAAACTCATATTTTTGCTTTGGATTCCTTCAAAAACACTTATAACTGCCTATTTCAATAGTTCAAACACCAAATATCCTTAAATATGCATTAATACGCACTGTGGAAACCATATAAGCACTGCTGCAGAAGCTAACATCTAGCTTACAGCCAATCAGGATCAGTGTGCGTGAATGCCTGCGTGTGCATGCGTGTGTGTGTGTGTGTTCACCTGAGCAGGTCGTATGGGTTGGGGAAGCCTTGCAGCAGCAGGCTGAGGACGTTACTGATGGCAGCCACCGTTGGCTGCGACAGCGACGTGTCGCGCAGCGTCAGCAGCAACCTGGGGATCAGCTGAAACTCCCGCAGCAGTTTAGCGTTTTTTGCTGCTTCACTGTTTGAGCAAAACAAAGTTCATTTTATTTTCACGCAAGAAAGCAAACAAACAAACACAAAAAAAAGTTAAAAGCAGAATTTTATTTTAAGAGATTTTTAAAAATGTTTGATTCTTGCCTGGACTCGGTCAGCAGCTCATTGAAATGCTCAAAGAGAGACAGGTGGAGTTCGTAGGGGGCATGAAGCCAAACCTGAGGGGCAGAAAGACAACACTGTAAAACCTAGTTACTTCTCTTTACTTAAAAAACAGATGCAAGCTCTATTTGGTTTTTATTAAATTAACTGATTGGGTGACATTAACTTGTGCAATTTAAGTGAGTGTAAATTAAGTTAACTTAATAAATCTGAGTATGTTGTAATTAGTTAAATTATTTTATAGAAATAAAACAAGCATTTTGTATTAAAGGTTTTTTATTTAAAAAAAATTCTATTAAAAAAATCTTGTATAATGCTTTTTTCTACAGAAAAGCTCTTTAACCTTTTGTATAAACTTTTTTGTATTTTTTTTATACAAAGAAAATGTTTTATACAAAAAATGAAGCTTTGTTGTATAAAACTTGGTTTAGTCAGTTGCTAATGCAGGTGGCACGAGTTTGAATTAACCAATTATTATATAATTTATATAATTATATATTATAAACCTCCCCCCAAAGAAATCACAGATATAATAGTGACCAAACCTTGACCAAAGTCAAATTATATTCACTCATTTTAAAATAAATTAAATACAGTACTACAGTTTACAATTTTTGCCATGTCTGTTATTATAAACGTTTGCCACCCTACAATCAGCAGAGTAAAACATTTCAGTGTAAGAATTAAGAGTTAAAAGCTCCTCAAAGCAAATGTTCTCACCTCAAAGTCACAAAGTAAGTCCTGAAAAGCGGTGGAGTTGGGAATGATGGAGGTTTCATGGCCGCTGTCCACCGTTCCCACCAGAGAGAAGGTGAGGTGGAGGATGTGGCTGTTGAGCAGCGAGCGCTTCTTCTTTAGCAGCATAGCTAGCAGCTAAAGGGAGAAAACAAAATGAATCCACTCTTTAGATTTGTTCTTTAAGTTTAAAGAAGTCTGTGTCTTCCTCGTCTGATGGATTCCAGTCAAAAATGCTGTAATAGCAATGATATACCAGCTGGGGGCGACATATTTCACAACAAAAATTCAAAAGAAGAAAATGAGCACGGCTAAAGCAAGGCATGGTTAAGATTATTCTAAGATCTCTACTAAAGATAAAGTTACACAACATTGTTAACACTTTAGGTAACTTTTGTAACCTGATTAGCAAAGTAGCTCAGGTTAGCATCGAACAGTGCCTATTAGTCACCATAGCTCGTGATGTAAGCCTGTCGCAGTAACCAATAAACCAATCAATCAAATGATAAATTCAAAGGAGCTTGATAATTTCCATTTGTAGGATTTATGGTTTTTCTCTCTTTCTACCAAATATTGGGTGATAAAAGTCTTGAGTCTGGTGCTTTGGTCTCAACTAGAGGCTTTTTTGAAGGACATTTTTGTTAACAGAGACCCTAGGAGCTATTTTATTTGTTAGTTTGGTTATTTTGTTTATTTACTTTAATATTTAAAATGTCTTCTAGTTGCAGTGTTAAACGTTTGCGAGAAATTAAAGCAACAATATTATCAGTTATCAGAATAACTTCTCTGACAATTTACTGTCTAGAAAAATTTGCTATCGTGACAGACAACAAATTTTGGTTACTATTACTATGTATTGAATTGTCAATGAAACCAGACTGTTCCGATGCTGGATGAGCAGAGTTGCGAAAATGGTCAAAGCGCAATTATTTCTTACCTGAAATTCATAAAATATGACTTAAATTAAGGCTTGATAGGTGGAATATGGCTTCTGTCAGTTGTGTAATGCAAAAGAGGACTAAACAAATTTCTCTTTTGCATAGATCCCACTCTAATAGACTTTTTTTTAAATACTTCATGAAATATTTTATCCTATATCATGCCTGTCATGAAGTAGTCCAGCTCATTTATTGAACTTTAGGAAATTACAGCAGCCACATTTTGCCCAGCAGAGGTAAAAAAATCAACTCTAAACAACTCCTATTATTTTTTCCTGCCCTTGCTGCTAATGCTACTGGGTTGCTATGGCAACCGACTGACAACAGCTTTACCAGAAAAAAGTTTGAGTGTGTCAGTCAGGCATCTACATTTGATTTTTTTTTTTTTTTTGCAGTTCCAAAATAGGAAGCGAATCAAGAATTCAATAAAAAGATAAAACGGAATTTTAAAAAAATTCACATCACAAACTTTGTGTGAAGACTGCAGATGCAAACGTAGGATAAATCTCCATTTGTAAAATGTTTGATCTTGTTCGTAATTCTGTTACTGTGACTGAAAATCACCAGTGACCCACCTGGTAGCCATTGATGCGCTCCATCTCCTTACTGGCCAGAGGGTTGCTCTTCACAACACACACCAACGCTTTAACAGCCGCATAGAGCCCCTCCACATCCGACGCCATGGCAACCAGGCCCAGGATGGCCGCGGCGCCGCCAACGTACTGCAGGTTGGTGGCAACAGGTTTGGGAACGAACGTACGGACACCTGAGAGGGTAAGAAAAGTGGAGGAAGTGTAATTTTCTTGATTCAGAGCTGCAGAAAGCAGCTTTGAAACTGGTTTAAGGAACTGGTTTACCTAAATATCCGATGACGGCGGCGCCAACGGTACGAGCGGGCCCGTTGAGGTGGCCCGCAGCGTTATGAATCAGCTTGACAGGAGTGGCGTTTTCATGGGAGGACACAGCGAGCTGAAGAAGGAAGGAGGCAGTTCAGTTTCGCTCAGTGTATGATAAGCCTGGCGGGCCACCAGGCTTTACTTGTTCCCCCACCAGGGTAACCACTGTTTATTTATTAAAGTCGTTTTAATAAAACAGTATAAACAGTCATGTGTTTGTTTTATTCACCAGTTCAGGTTTTTATTGTTCTATACACAAACAACTTCAGTATAAAGCGACAAGTTACAGAGAAAGGATAAAAAAATGTTGTAGACTTTAACTAGGATGAAACAACTGACGTGCAAACATTTTTATTTATTTTGGGTCACCGACTGCAGATTTCTGGCTGATCCCCGATTACCAATCTTTGAATCTGCTGATTCCGATTTTGGTCAACACCAATATTTTTGTGTCAAATGTCGCTAAATATAGCAAGAAAGTTGCTAGGATGACAAGAGTGAGGTTGCACAGATTTCCTTCACTTTGGGGGATTGGTGACCAGCCGATACGTTTATGTGAAGCCGATCTTATACCCAGATCTTATGTATCACCCTAAGGTCTAAAAATTAGCCACTGCCCTCTTCCGCTCTGCAGTGAGAGAGGTCTGATGGACCGGCCCACCAGGTAATGTTCGCACGTTTGCAGTTAACAGTATTTCTGGTTTATTCTGCTCTCCATATTTGATTCACATGAGATATTGGCTCAGTATTTCTCACCTGCTTGGCGATGGCTTTGCTGTCCAGTTTGTTGTAAACTTTCCTGATTTTAGCCACAGTGAGCGTCGAGACGGAGAGTCCATAGAGGCTGAAAGACACTTTCTCCTCTGGTACCAGAGCCACCGGAGTGGCAGGCGCAACCTCCGTCTTTGTGTCTTTACCTGTAAAACGATAAATGTTGGTGAAAACCAAAGAGAAAACCCACCTGTATGGGTGGAAAGATGGCGGAGTTAGTGATATCACAGAGGGTTCGCTCACAGGGCAAGTAGACGGCCTGAAAGCTGCCCACATAGTTTGGTCCCAGTTCAAAGATGGCGGCCACGCTGGTGGCTGGTAAAACCTCCTCCAGGAAGTGGCTGGCCCCCAGACGCCACACCAGGCTGGACAGCTGGCGCTGCGCGGGCGGTGTGCCGATGTAGCCGTAAACGGTGCTCACCACAGGCGGGTTGGTGGAGCCCGAGCCGCCCGGAGTGCTGTGGATGTAGTGAATCTGGACCGCAGGAGGAACGGTGGGAAAAAAAATTTAAAAAGAGATGTAAAGGAGGAGGAATTATGAGTTCAGTTTACACATAAGTGAAATAATCTGCCAGTGGAATAGGAGGAGTTAAGGTGTGATGGCACCCCAAACACCTGGGGGCAGCAGATCTTCATCATATGACGCTTCAATTGGGGCATTATGCCATTATATTTCAAAATAAAACACCACAAAAATATCCTTTTTAAAAAGTAACTCGAAGGTTTAAAAAAGTTCAATCCAGTTTTTACATGTGGGAATAATGTATGTTAATATATAATGTAAATAATCAACGGCTCATGGCAGAAAAACTAGAAAAATGCAGGTTTTACATCCTCTTATAGCTCAAAAATAAATTGTAATCAGTTAAAATTGTTATCCATATCTACATATATAATGAAAAAACTCATCTTTCATGTAACTCGTTAAATATTTAAACCAAAATAGAGGAAATCAACCAATCTGTTGTTTTGACAAGCAAGAAGTCTTTTAACCCAACCAGCTTTTTATGGAAATGCAGCACGTGATTTTAACCAATCTGAGCCACGTAGCAGCGGAGCGTTGTTTCCTGCATGTTGAACTCAGCAGGAAATGAAACCGCTGTTATCAGTGTTGCAGACAGGAAGCTGTGACTTGTGGTTTGGTGTTTAATCTCAGGGGGGAAATCTAAAGTCACCTCCGACCGCAGACCACATCACAGTCTGCTGACTGCTGCATGAACCGGCCAGCAGAAAGGCGTCGGTATCGGCTAAAACCAGGGTTTTACAATGTTAGCTGAGAGGATTTTTGTTTAGTGACAGAAACTTTTGTTCTGTCCAAATAAAGATCAGATACATCCTGATTTATTACAAAGAACTTCTCATTCTTTTTAATGTCTAACTTTTTACTGATCAGCTTTCTTAATTGCAGTAAAGCAACATCATCTGCAGAGACGAATCAATGAAAGAGTCTAAAATAAATTCCTCAAACTGACCTTATTTCTATGAATTAGGGCAGATGTGAAGGAAATCATCCTTCTCCATTAACTATATTTTAGTGCAGGGATTTTAATACGTTAAAAATTCAAATGCAATTATTATTTTTTTCTTTTTTACGTACAAAAGTTCCAGGAAGAGCAAAAGTTTGTTCAACAATAATTTAATCTATTTTTTGAAAAGCTTGTTGAGCATCATAATCACGATAATAATTTATAATAATTTTGCACCTAAAAACTAAAAATTAACCAAAACATGAAAAAAACTAAACCTACTCCTATGACTAATAAAATCTAGACTAGAAGTAAACAATATTTGACTAATAACTAATAGAAACTAGCAAACACAAATTAAACAGAACCAACTGAATGAGGCAAAATGTCACAACAAAACAAAACTAAAATAAAACTTAAAACTATTAGATGCCTGGTCTCTAGTGGCACAATAAGCAATAAATCAGTTATTCGCATGATAAATTAAAATAATCTCAATAATTTCCATTGATTTATCATTTTGTCTTTTCTGTCTTTCTACCAAAAACTGGATGTGTGGTGATTTGGTCTCAACTAGACTTTATAATTCATTTTGTTTATTTTTATTTATCTTAAAATATCTTCCAATTCCAGTTGTGTTAAATCTTATCTTTTAGAATGTGTTCTTGCATTATTATTATTATCATTATGTTACCTGAAAATGGTCTCAAAACAACAGAATTATTGTTTATCACAATAACTTCTGGGATAATTTATCGTCCAGCAAAATTTGTTATTGTGAAAGGCTTAGTCTCTCCTTTTAAAACGTTAATATATTTACTTGCATAGATAAACAGACAGTATAATCTCCAGCTTTAACTCCTCTGCCAGCATCACACACATCGTGTCTGTAAGCGTTACCTTGACGGTGCTGATGAGCTGGCCGTCCAGGTACAGCGTGGCCGTGCTGTTTTTCAGCATGCCTTTGCTCATGACGAGCACCAGGTGGTGCCACTGGCCCTCGGCGATCAGCTCTCCACAGCGGAAACGGGCGCAGCACGGCAGGATCTCGTAGAAAGAGGCCTCTTCGCTCGACTCGTCCGCTGCTTGGAGAGAGAGAGAGAAGCAGCATGAATGAGTCACAGAGCTCAGGTAGAAAGAAACAACAAGACTGCACTGCAAAAACACAAAATCTTAACAAGTGTCTTTGGTGTAGTTCCTTGTGCAAACATCTTTTACTTGAAATAAGACCAAACTAACTTATAACTAACTTTTTCAACAAGAACTGAGCAAAATAATTCTTTAATATGGATGAAAAAGTTCTAGTTCCACTGGCAGATTGTTTCACTTACAACTTGGCAAAAATGTCTTGTTATAAGTGAAGTAACATCAATATTCATCAATATTAATTACTTTTTAATATTGTAAACAAAAATAAACAAAATAACAAATACAATGAATTATAAAGTCTCTGCAAACCAAATTGTCCTTCAAAAAAAGGCTTTTTGAGACCAAAGCATCAGGTTGATGACTTTTGTTACCCAGGTTTTGGAAGAAAGAGAAAAACAAGAAAAACAGTAAGTTGTGCGAATGGAAAATATTGAACTTATTTTAATTGATCATGTGATTAATTAATTTATTGCAACAGGCCTACCATTTACTGCTACATTAGGGACAAGGTGAACGAAACAACATTTTATGCTCCTCTGCTTTCTCCCAGTGGTAACGTGAAACAACCAATCAGAGCCGAGAGGCAGGTCTTAGCGTTGTCAATCATGCTTATATATATGCCACCAATTGCTGCCTGCTATGCTACAGCTTCCAGCCTGTTGTGAATGCTAAGGCTAGTTAGACACGGCTCCTGGCTCTGATTGGTTGCTTTTAACTGGAGCATTTCAAACATCCATCCATGTTTGTGTTTAATGATATGTAAGACACAATGCAGGATGCAGGGTTCCTGCTGCTCACAGTATGTCTGGAGCAGCTCCTCCTTGGTGGAGACGGTGAGCGAGCGGTCCTTGGCGGACAGAACCACGGCCAGGCAGACGAAGTGCTGCTCCGAGGAGGTGGCCCGCCGCACCACGGTCAGCAGCCGCACCTGGTGGGCCTGGGGGGCCGCGCTGAACCGCTCCACACAGAACCAGGTGGAGTAGCTGAGCCCGGACGGCGGGGGGAACAGGCGCTCACCTGGAGGAAGAGGAAAGGACCGCGTGAGGAAAAACAAGCAAACAAAAATGACCACGTTGTCATGGTAACAGGCAGGTACAGTTATGAACTTCTTCCAGATTCCTTTTAAATAAGTGCAGCGGCGGTTGTAAAGTTTGGTAAAACTGAGCTCTTCCTCTATGCCTACGGGGTACGAGGTGGGCGTTTATCAAATCGTTTATCATTTATCGTGATGCATTTCTTAGTATAAGAATTCTGATTCATTAACACTATAAATTCCAATTAATTTTTTTTAACTGTTCGATTTTACTATTTTTTCACATTTGTTCAATGAATATATCAATAAATATGGATTCAATTTAAAATGTTTAGTTTTGAAATGTCACAATTTCACAATTTTATTTAATTCATCAAACATTCGATCTAAGTCATAAAAATCATTAGAACACCAGATTAAACATTCAGTCAATCTTACCCCAAATTGTCATTAATAATTTTTATCTACTTGTAGTACAATATTTTATCTTTGCATATGCATTGATGCCACAAATAACATTTTGAAGCCACACTTGCTTGCTTGAAAAAAGTACATTTATTTTATGCATATAAATTTTGTAAGTTGGTAAAACATGGATGTTAAGAGGAGCAGGATTTATTTCTGAATCCATTTCTAGATGACATCATCCACAGGTCTGGGAAGAGGTCTGATGCTGACAGAGAAGAGATGGATTTGGGGAAGCTAAAAGGAGGGAATAAAAAAGAGAGACTGGACATCGGGATAAAAAATGAAAGGGATACGAAGAGAGAAAAATTTGAGCGACAGAGAAACACGAGGGAGGAAAAGAGCAAAACCTATAAATAGAGCTGGACGCTGGGTGGAAAGAGGAGATATATTAGAAACTAGTGGAGAGGGAAAACGTAATGTAAGAGAGGACGAAGAGTCTCTCTGTGCTTCATAAATATTAAACAAGGACATCTAATAGAAATCCATCCATAACGTCACAGATTATATTCATCAAAATGAGCAACAACTATTCCTTTTCTGTTTTATATGGTATATTACCCACCTCAGAGATTTATTATTAGGAGAAACTGCACTGAAAACTAATTAAATCTGCTGCCTAAAGGCACAATCATCTTTTTAAACTTGAGGAATTAACATTATTTTACATTAAAACTAAAAAAAAAAAATCAAAAACCTGAAAACCCACATTTTCTTTTTTGCAACTTGCTGATGCATCAATGTAAGAAATTAGAATCTGCTGCCTGGTGGAAAAGATGGATGCAGAAAATGCTGAGTCACTGGTTGCTACAGTATATAACATCACTCTGATCTATGGAAGCCCAAAGAACGCAATGGTAGAAAATAAATCCTGGTTTCACAAAAATCTAATCTTCAAAAACGAAAAATTCAATTAATCAATCAAATCAATAATCGTTTTATCGCCTAGAACGATGTCCATTGGTTTGTCTGCAACTCCAGTCCTGATACTTTTGGATCCATCTCTGCTCCAACACACCTGAATCAGGAAACAGGACGATATCAAACCTATCAAGATATAAAAGTTTTATATCAGCCGATATCGAAGATTATTGATTTGTTTTTTTATTAAAAATATCTGAAATACTGCCGAACTGGTATCATGACCTTTCCCCTTATCCACATTTTCACTTCACGTCGTTATTTCTTGTTTTTAAGCCGTTATGAAGCAAAGTGGTGAAACCTGAAACTGCTGCTGCGCCAGTTACTCAGCAGGTCGTTGCTAGGCAACGGAAGTTATGTATATGTATAAATTTTATACATTATATTTTCTTAAATGGGATTGAAACAACTTCATTTAACCAGAAACAAACCTTCCTAGCAGGTTGTTACTAGGCAACCAAAGAGTGAGTGAGTGAGTGAGTGATTTCACCTTCCTAACTGAGCGCTCGCTGAGGAGCGCTAAGCTAGGTGGCTTTCCTCTGCCTACATCTCCCAGAATGCTGTGCGTTTCTGAATCAGAGTTCATTGAATATTTTACACATTTAATATTGAATATTTTATCAGATATATTGCAAATAACCACAAATTAAGGTCTGTATTTGTTTGTGTCCCTTTCTAACATGTCACCCTTACTTTGCTTTATGTGTTTTGTCTATGATTGACTTCCTGTTTTGATAGGACAACTTCTGCTTTATGTATTATTTGAAGGCAGCTTAACAACAAAAGACCGAAGACAAGTTCTAACAGAGTTTGATAGAATTAATCTTGTTTTTATTATCTATTGATCATGTGTGTATCATGATATGTACTGTTATTGATTTGCTGTCCAGCCCCAGATGACTGAATTTCATTCTTAGCATTGTCAGCAATTTTTACAAAGACGAGCGAGTACGAAGCAGACATCTTACCCGTCCCCATGCCGCTGAGCACGGCTCCGTCGTTGACCCCGGACGCGGTGGCGGTGCTGGTGGGGGCGTTGTGGGGCGCCAGGCTGGGCAGAAACAGACACCTGCAGAGGGAAAGCAGATTGATGAGCCGTCTACCTCAGGACGCAGCTGTAGCACATGCTAAACACATGCTGTCAGCTTAAACACAGAGGAGCTGCAGAGGAGATTTACAACGTACTTACAGCTGCTGCTGCAAGAAAAACTGCGTAAAAACTTAAAAACAAGAGCATAATTTATGTGCTTTCAAACAGAAAAGCTTTGAAGTATCATAGAAATTTAAACATCAGAAAAGTATTTACTCTGATGAATTTGTTTACTGTGCAGGTGAAGGTTGATAAGGGTCCGTAAACTTTCCCCACAGTAAAATTCAAACACTTTTTAAGGATATTCAAGGTATGTTTTCAAACTTTGGAGATAAAGACAATACAAATAAAGTCAATATTATAACGTAATTTACTACTGTTTTTATTACAGAAAGGTGAGGGAAGCAAAATTGTAACAACATTTTATGTTTGGAAATGTCTCTCTCACTTTATTCACCTGACTGGTCCAAGAAAATACAAACTGAACATACAAATCTAAAAAAAAAATAATAATAATTTTAAAAAAGTGTTTAAAGCAGCATTGTGTAACTTTCATAAAAAGTATTTTTCATTTTTCCCCACTGTCTGAAGAAACGCATCATCTGTCTTGAACTTGTGTTTTTCCTGACTCACCGTCTCTTGGTGAATGTAACATTTTCTCCAGAATTTTCTCCAGAACTGAACACACTTCATGAGGGATTTATATTTTCTTAAATGGGTTTCAAATAACTTAATTTGCCCAGAAACAAAACAAGCAGCCATGATGGCAGCTGCTGACAGTAAAACATCTCAGATACATTTGTTTTCTGCATAACTACAGAAAAAAAACACAGCGTGACAACAGACCACATGTGTGCAAAAAGGAGGAATAAATCAAAGTTGGAACTTTAAACATTTAAACATCAAAGCCTTATAGATGCTCAGTGAGGAGGAGAGCCAAACATCTGGGAAGCATTTTATGCAAAGCAGAAATAAATCAGAGCAGACATGCAAACGAAGAAAATAAGCCGTTGTGTCTCGTTTCATGAAAACTTGTCAATTCAGCAAAATTCTGGAAATTATTTTTACTTAAACTTTAAACTGGAATCCTGCCGTTCTCATCAAAATTACTAAATATGTCAACTAAGTAAGTAAGTAAGTA
>NW_015114295.1:113409-118140 GCF_001443285.1 Poecilia latipinna | reverse complement strand
AGAAAGAAAGAAAGAAAGAAAGAAAGAAAGAAAGAAAGAAAGAAAGAAAGAAAGAAAGAAAGAAAGAAAGAAAGAAAGAAAGAAACTCCCAGTTTAGATTCTCTACTGGTTCCATTGTATTTCTAATGAGACCCTCTCTGAGCCCATTAATGTTTCTCTTTCTCTCGTTTTTCCTCCTGGATAGCAGGGTCAAAGGTCACGGCTGGCTACCTGACCACATCCACACCACTGCCAATTTTTAGTTTTAACAATTCCTTGTTATGACTTTTTTTCAGGACTTTTTCCAAGGTCGTGTGTGGCGCCTGTTAGCATGTCAAGCTAACGAGCGTTTCAGCAGACTTCCTCACCGACATTATGCAAAAAAGAAAAAAAAAAGACGTAAATAAATAAAAATCTTCAAAAAGAAAAGTCTTCCTCCCTCCACAGCAGTAACATCTTCCTCGCCTGGCTGGATGAGTGTGTAGTCATGTGTGTGTGTGTGTGTGTGTGTGTGTGTGTGTGTGTGTGTGTGTGTGTGTGTGTGTGGGTGTGTGTGTGTGGGTGTGTGTGTGATTCCTAACAGCGGCAGCAGCATCAATATTTCATGTTGACAGATGGGAGGGGGAGAAGGGGCTGTGAGTGGGTTTCCTCCTGAGTTTTCGCTGAAAGTGGGCCACCGCCTCGCCGCCGCGTTTTCAGAAGAAACTCCATGTTCTATTTCCATTTTGTTTCCACGAGTAAAAAAGGAAAGAAAGTTAGGAAAGGTGGATTGCGGCGGTGTGCGATCGCTGCAGGGTTTCCGGAAATCAAAGCAGCTGTTTGATCTGGATTATCTGCATGAGCGCTGACACACACACACAAAAAGAAGCTAATTAACGGTGTGAACATGACACAGCGTTTTCATCAAGTCTGTTTCATGTTGTTCAGCCAAACTTTACAAACGGTTCCAGGAATGTAAAGTGATTTTTATATGAATGAGCTTCTGCAGCAGCTTGTGTTGGCTTCACCAACTCCATTTTGTTTTTCAGTCCAATCAGTGCTGCAGCCTGAAATTATCTATTTCTACTGAAATTAAGGCATTTTATTTTTGTTTATAAAGTGGATGGGCATTCTCATAAAACAATTTAATTTTTATTTAGTTATTTGTTTTATTTATTTTATTTATTTTAATTTTATAGTCAGGTGGATAATTTCCATCTCTCGTCTCAATGGCAGGTTGTTGCTAAATCATAATAATTTTACATATTATGAGTAGAAATTCAATGCAACATTTGAAAAATTAGTGGAAATTTACTGAAATTATGGTTAATAATTAATTTTTCAGTAAATTGGCTGAATAAAGTAAAAAAGCAGATCATAAAGTCAAAAAATTTATTTTTTTAAAATGCCCTAATTTAAGCAGAAAAGTACAGAATTTTACATAATTTAAAAATGTTACTAAATTAGTACATTTTAAAAATTAGTAGAAATTAGGGCTAAAATTTAATTGATTAAAATAATTTGAATAACTAAAATAAAAAAACTGATATAAAATCTAAAAACTGTTTTTAAATGCCCTAAATTCAGTAAAGCTTCACAGAAATTTACCTAATTTAGGTAAACACAATGAAATTAGCACAATAAAAATGTTTTTAAAAATATATTAAAATTAGAGCTAAAGGTAATGCAAATTGATTGAATATAGTAAAACGCTTTTCTAAACACTTACAAAAAGTGTTTTTTAAATGCCCTAATTTCAGTAAAAATGTACTGACTTTTGCCTAATTTCAATAAAAAATACTGAATTAACCTTTTAAATCAAAAATTAAATCAAAGGTTAATTGATTTTAAAAAGTAAGTTGACTGATTTAAATTGTAAATTGATTCAATAAAGTTATACAATCAGATTTATATGAAATCAAAAAATGGTTCTCAAATCTCTGCCACGCCTTTATGGATTCGATGTGAGTGGATTTGTCAGCCATGTCTGCACAAATGTGGAAGCAAATTGCCAAGGTCATTTTCCAAAGAACATGTTTTCTGCTAACAATCGCCGTGGGGAGTTTGTGGGGGAATGAAGGTGCGTCTGTCAGCAGCGCGGAGCAGCAAAAGGTAGCCGGCACGACATAAAAGGCGGAAAATGAGCCTGTTTGTATGCGGAGCGCCACGACTGCAGGCGGACAGCAGCCCCCTGCTGAGACGGCTGCAGGTGCTGCGAAGAGGAAGGGAAAAAACACCGACATCTTTCACTGAGGGCAGAAAAAACGCGGCGCCCCGAGGCGCGTGTCACCGGTGAGGAAAACTGATCCGTAAAGAGATTCACAACAAGAACGGACACCATCTGGTACACCTTAAAAAAAAACACACATCGTGGGTTCTGAGGAGAACCGCAGATATTTCCAACTGGAATCTAATTAACAGAGAATGAAACCTACTTTGGTGATATGTTAAAATTGCATTGCTAAATTTTGTTTGTGCTGTTTATGTTGTATAGAAAACACAACACAAAAATAAATCTACTTTCTGTTTTATGTCTTTATAATTTACTCTAAAACTGGAGAAAATACAGTCATACAATGTTTTAGTTTTATTCAAAGACAATTTTGTTTAGAGAGACTACATAATGAATTTATTTGTTGTTTCTGTGGATTTGTTTATTTTCATTAGAAATTAAAGTGCATCATTATGATATAACCATTATATGAAAATGGTCTCAAAACAACAATATTACCATTTATCGCGATAACTGCTGGGACAATTTATCGTCTAGTATATAAGTGTTATTGTGGCAGGCCTAGTTATAGACAATACTGGTATTTATTCTACAAAGTCACGAGGAAATAAATTTTTTTTAGCAATAATTCATAATTATTTTCACATTTTGTCACTTAATAAATTTGAACCAGCTGAAGCTAACATGATACCACTTGCATAGTTTTATCTAAGATATATTTAGACAGACAGAGGTGTTTTTAACTTAAATGCAAACTGTATAAATATATATATGTATAGCTCAGTTTTGTTTTAATTGCTAGTCTCAATAACGAATATTTCAATAATCTCTTAATCATGATTAATCGATTCAGCTCTACTTCTGAGGACTTTTTTCTACTCGCTACTCTTTCAAAAAGGCCAAATTTTTAAAGTTAAGCACCAATTTGTGTTGGTCTAAAACACAAAATATTAAAACTTGCAAAAAACTTAAACTTTAGAAAAAGTAAGGTGACAATAACATTAAAGTTTTGCTGTTTTCCCCCCAAAAACCTGATTTATTACTATTATTACTTCATTAAGAAAGAAGAGAACCAGGTAAAGATCATGCAGACTCACCCAAATCCCTCCAGTGACGTGTCGAACTCCACGAACGCCGGCGTGACGGCCGACCCGTGCAGCCGGATGTCGTGGGGCGTCGTCATGGAGACCAGGCACTTGACTCGGGTGAGGGGCACGGTGCTGTCCTCGGCGGAGCGCACCAGGCTGCGGCTGATGCGGTACTGGCCGTTGTCCTCGGCCGGCGTGGTGAAGACGCTGTCGGGGCCGAAGCCCTCCATGGACATGGTCATGCTGTCTGGAACGCCACAAAGAAAACGTCCGATTCAGGCGAAACAACCAGCAGAGCCGAGGTGATGATCCAACAAGAGAGTTAGGAGACTATCGGGATTACACTTCAACATCGCCTAACATCGGAACAGTGGCTCTAAAACATGTTAACGTTTGGACGATCTTTCTGACAATGAAAACCGTTAAAGGGGCAGAATCATGTGCCATTTCATTGCAGAATCAAGTACCAATGTCATAAACTTTAATCAAGAGGTTGGGTGAAGACATACAGCTGAAAGCAGTGGAGATTTCAAGATATAAAACATCCAGACAACACTGAACTCTCCTTATTTTTCAAAGTCCAACAACAGAGGACAGATTCTAACGCTAGGTGTGAACATAACTACTTAAAAGCTGTCCACCTGTGACTAAATCAGGCAGGAGCATGTTAATGTCAGCTCTGAATGGCTCCACAGGGAGCTGTAAGCAAGCAGCCCTAAATCATCTACAGATGTTTACTGTCCCAAAGGGGCCAGAACAAGCTCCTGCACAAAGGTTTAATATTTCACCTTATCCTGGCAACAAAATCCATTATTTATTAAGTATCAGCAGTTGTGACAAAGACGAATAAAACTAGAGAAGACTTATAGGAGCTAATAAACCAGACGGCAGGACGTGCTCAACCAGAGGCTGTTTGCATGCAGCAGTAATTAGTAGGGACTTAATATCCATTATCAGCTGGGAGGAGACACAATAAGCAATTAGGACCTGCTGAGGAGCCCAGAAAATTACAAAACAACCAGCTGTTGGCAGGAAACAACCCAAAGCCGTCGCATCAGATTCACGCAGCTCTTTATTTAAACGGAGAGATTATTTACTGGCTTAATGAGCAGCGCAAGAAGGTTTTCTACCAGGAGGTTTTCTACCACGAGGTTTTCTACCAGGAGGTTTTCTACCACGAGGTTTTCTACCAGGAGGTTTTCTACCAGGAGGTTTTCTACCAGAAGGTTTTCTACCAGAAGGTTTTCTACCAGGAGGATTTCTACTAGGAGGTTTTCTAGCAGAAGGTTTTCTAGCAGAAGGTTTTCTAGCAGAAGGTTTTCTACCAGAAGGTTTTCTACCAGAAGGTTTTCTAGCAGGAGGTTTTCTAGCAGGAGGTTTTCTACCAGAAGGGTTTTTACCAGAAGGGTTTTTTCCATTAGGGTTTTTATCCGGAGGGTTTTTTTCACGAGG
>NW_015114295.1:108627-109920 GCF_001443285.1 Poecilia latipinna | reverse complement strand
CCAGAAGGTTTTCTACCAGGAGGTTTTCTACCAGAAGGTTTTCTACCAGGAGGTTTTCTACCAGAAGGTTTTCTACCAGGAGGATTTCTACCAGGAGGATTTCTACTAGGAGGTTTTCTAGCAGAAGGTTTTCTAGCAGAAGGTTTTCTAGCAGAAGGTTTTCTACCAGAAGGTTTTCTACCAGAAGGTTTTCTAGCAGGAGGTTTTCTAGCAGGAGGTTTTCTACCAGAAGGTTTTCTACCAGGAGGTTTTCTACCAGGAGGATTTCTACCAGAAGGTTTTCTACTAGGAGGATTTCTACTAGGAGGTTTTCTACCAGGAGGTTTTCTACCAGAAGGTTTTCTACCAGGAGGTTTTCTACCAGGAGGTTTTCTACCAGAAGGTTTTCTACCAGAAGGTTTTCTACCAGGAGGTTTTCTACTAGGAGGTTTCGGTTCTGTCATAAAATGTCATCCGGTAAATAATGACACTTTTACTGAGCTACGCATTAAAAGTGTCTGTTTAATGCAAATTTGTTGACACTTTAAATGTAAAGTTGCATTAAGTGTCATTAATTACAATTTAATGCAAAGTAATTTAATGCAATTTAATGCAAAGTCAACTATCAGCTCAGAAAATAAGCATTTTTCAAAACGCCTTCAGTGTTTGACTCTAAAGTTTGCATAACTTTCTGCTCTCCTGTCGTTTGCAGAATCAATTTGATTAGGAATATCAGAGAAGAAGAAAAAGAAATGTACTTCTCATGTCTGCGTCGTAGCCGAGGGAGCTGGGCTTGTGGACCCGGTACTGCTTCAGGAGCTTCTTGTCCCAGGCGCCGCAGTTCAGAGGGTTTCCCAGACGTAAAAATTCCCTGCCGGAGAAATTTACCAGAACATCAGAACAAACAATAACCAGAAAACGAGAAATACAAGAAATCTACTAATTCTTTCCTTTTTTGACATGTTATTTTATTGTTACTGCATTTATTCATTTAAGTGAAGTCTATTATATACATTAGATACAATGCAGAGGTCTGTATATAAAAGGTATATACAGACGCACTCAACTGCTGTCGAGTGTCAAGAACTCAACGGCAGTTAGACACCAGGTCAAGAACTGCCGTTGAGTAAAAGAAAAAAAAACAGGGAATTATCCTTTTAGAGTTGATCAAAGGCAGGTGTTACATATTATGAAGATTGCAGCAATCCCATTTTTTCACTTCTGATACAGAAATCTAAGCCTTAATGGCTGAAACCCAGAAAAACTGAGCAGGATAGACTTCACCGTCAACACAACCAATAAATGGACTGAATT
>NW_015114295.1:81010-104293 GCF_001443285.1 Poecilia latipinna | reverse complement strand
ACTGAATTACAAACATATTTGATAATTCTGCACCAGTACAGCAAACGCAACACTCTTAACATCTAAGCAAGTCGACTGCAGGTTTTAATCACAACAACAGGCATTTCCTATTTATTACATTTAGGCCCTGAAGCATGAGAGAGTCAAATCAGAAGATAATCTTCCAACTACAGCAACATCTTTGTGTAACGGCAGTTTTCCTGCTGGCATCCAGGTGTCACCTGTCAAAGCGTCGAGTTCGTGACACAAACTAAACCAGACGACATCAGACTGGCAACAGAAACAAGTTAAAGTAAGAAACACAGAGACAGTGAGAGAAAACGGGGTAGCAGATACGTTTATTCCCACTCAGCATAATTAAAGCTGGAGAGCGAGCAGACAGGCCATATTTACATATAAAAACAACCGACCTCGTGCTCTTGAAATAACTTCCCATCATCCCTGAGCCATGACCGCCCGTTTTATTTAACCAGTCAAGCAGGAAATGAGAGTCATATCTAAGCCTCATCATCAAATCTGGCAGCACAGACACAACCTGTCATGCCTTCTGATTCCACTTCTCACAATATTTTCATAAAAATACAGCAATGAATTTATTCATGAAGAATAGTAAATTCAATTAGATCCAGTATTGTGTTTCTTTATCTCTGTGAAAAGAGTCAGAGCAAAACTTCAGTTGTTACAGCTAGAAACAAGAGATCAGGCCTGAAATCTGGATGTAGTGATGGACCTGAACCTTCAGAGCCACTTTAAGATAGTTACAAAGTCGGCCTTCTATCACCTGAAGAACGTCTCCGAGATTAGAGGACTTATGTCTCAACGAGATCAAGAGAAACTCATCTATGCATTTATCTTTAGTCGCATTGATTACTGCAACAGCGTCTTCAGAGGTCTGAATAAAAAATCAATCAGATCCAGAACGCTGCTGCTGGGGTTCTGACTAAAACCAGGAAGATGGAGCACATCACCCAGTTCTAACGTCCTTCCACTGTAGCTCAGAGAACAGACTTTAAAATACTGCTGGTAGTTTATAAATCACTGCTGTTGCCATAGCAACCTTCCAGACCTCTCAGGTCTACTAGTTCTGGTTCCACTTGCATCCCAAGAACCAGAACCAAACATGGAGAAGCAGCATTCAGCTTCACAAATCTGAAACAAACTTCCAGAGTTTCTTTCTAAACATAATCAATGAACATTGATTAAAGGGGCAGTATTACGTGTTTTACAGCCACATGGCAACATTTGATAGCGCAGTTACTAAGTTACTGTTAGTTGTCCTTCAACAGCGTTTTTACCAGCGTTGCACTGAGAAGTAGCTCCTATAATGAGCTCAGCTGCTGCACAGGGTAACACTTCATTTGAAGGGGTGTGCATAAGACTGACATGACACTGTCATAAACAAAGAAGTCTTTATGAATGTTTATGACAGTTGTCATGAAGTGTCATTCTGTAAATAATGACACTTTTAATACTAAGTTGCTCTAAAAGTTGCATTAAAAGTCTATTAAAAATGCCAACTTTGCATGATTTTGTAAATTATGATAATTTAATGCAAAGTTGCCATTTTAAATAGACTTCCAACGAAACTTTTAGAGCAACTTTGCATTAAAAGTGTCATTATTTACCGAATGACACTTCATGACAACTGTCATAAACATTCATAAAGACTTCTTGTTTATGACAGTGTCATGTCAGTCTTATGCACACCCCTTCAAATGAAGAGTTACCCTGCACAGTTATACCAGGTGTTTGCTAATTGCTGCTGGCTAGTCTGAAGGAGGGCAGGAGGTTCATCTTTGAAGGCGGATACTGCCCCTTTAATACATTTGATGCGTAATGCTAACTGATTTTTAAGATGACATTTTAAATGTAAGTTCATTGCTAGTTTCATACATAGTGGCTTTATGACGTTTTTACAACGTAAAGTACTCGTTCCTGAAGCCTCCAACCTTGACTCCATAAATCAAGATTCAGAATGTTTCACTCAGTGGTTGTCGGTGGCGGTACCTGAGTGCGACGGGCTGCAGCGCCTGCGAGGCCAGCCTCTCAAACATCCGCTGCAGCGGAGGGTGCAGCGGATGGTCTTCATCGCTGAGCGCCTGGCTGCAGCGCTGCAGCAGCCGCTGGTGGAGGCAAGCCTCACACAACACCTGCTGGTTCCGCTCGCTGTTCACCAGCAGCTGCAGGATGTTGGCAACGGCGAGCTGGAGGTCGAGGGCATGCTGGAGGAGAAGGTTGAGGTCAGACGTCGGGAGCTGAAGGAAACGCCGTCACCTCCAGGTGCGTACGGTCAGTTTTCTCACCTCGGGTTGGCTCTCGGAGGAGACGGAGGGCAGCAGGTCCAACATGGCCAGAACGGCCCCAGGGTGGATGACCACCATGTCGGACGAAGATGAGAAGGAGGCAGGGTGTGACGGGTTCACCAGGTGGAGTTTGAGGTCCGTCAGGGCTTTGACTGGGGCGGAAGAACCCGACGTGCTGTAGTAACCGTGCCTGGGGGCAGAAACAAAACGAGATATTAGAAGATTTAAAGGAAACCTTCACCTCTAATTCCACATTTTTATTAGTAATATCATAATTACTATTTAATTTTCTTCTTTTTTTCTATTTTTTTTATCTACTATGAAACAGGACACTGGGTCTTTTATAAAAGCTTCAGTTGAACTGATTGGTTAATTATCTGCTCTCATTTTAAACATTTCCCCACCTTTCTCCCTTTTTGTTTTTAGGCTCAGTGTCTATTATCTCATCCTACCAAGGCTTGGCTATCCACCTAAAATCCAAGCAAAATACAATAAAAATGGTGGTTGTAACAAAAGTTGCACTAATTCATCAAGGCATTGTAATTTATTTTTATTTATCCATCCTTCATTTAGGCATCAAGCTTTGAGAATAACAGCTACTCCAAGCATAATTTTAAAAAGCCTACAATTCTGTCTGTAATGATTAAACTGTGTATAACATGAGTCAGGAGTTTTCACACCAACTCATCCAGAGTAACAGGGTGGGGAGGAGGAAATCTGCAGGGCTGTGACGTCAAACAGATAGGAAAAAAAAAGAAAACAAAATTACAGAGCAGCAAATTCCTGCCTGAGGAGACAAGAGCCAGCAGAGAGTGTGAGGCAGGAAGCTTTTACCATGTGTCAGTTATTATCCGCTACCACAATAAAAACACCCAACCTTACTGTTTATTTTTTAAACAAAATGTCTATGTTTTGAATAAACATAATTTTGGTAATTCTAACTTGCCTAAAACAGAAGAAGTTTGTCAAGATGAAAAGTGCAGGGGACAAACAAAATCTTTCAGAGGGGGGCAAATGGACAGATATAGGACAGGGGTGTACAAAGTGCGGCTTGCAGGAAGCTGCACTTTGGACACCCCTTTGGACTATATCTTGCTGAAAAGTTACTATAATTTAGTTTTGTCTCATTTCAAGTCTATTAAGATATTTTAACTAGAAATTAAATCAAAATCACTTGGTAAGATTTTGTGTTTTTGCAGTGTATAATGCAAAACCACTGCATTATACACTGCAGTGTATAATGCAGAATAAATAAAAAAGACATTTTGTTTTTTTATTTCTGTCCTACTACTGGAGAAAAGGCTTAAAACCGGCAGCACAGCTGAAATTGCTCTAGCAACAACAGACAGGAAATGGAGAGGAAGAGGAAGGGGTGAGGAAGAAGGCAGAAAGCTGTAGCTACCTCTTTCTGGCGAGTGCGGGCGTACCCCACGGTGAGGGCAGCGAGGTTTCATGAGTCAGGCATGGAGGCACCTGCTCTGCACGACTGCATGACCACAGGTGACACGCACACACACACGGAGAGGAGCACAGGTTCACACACACATTTATGTGCAGCCGTGCAGGCAGCCCAGACCGAGGATGAGGAGCCAGTCAGCACCAATGTTAGAGGAAGAAAGGAGAAAGAGAGAAAAGAAGGAAAGAAGCTGTTAGTTGAGAAAAGCTCCAGTTTGGAGAATGTGGACTCAGATCTGAACACGGAGTTTCAGGTGAGTGTAGAAATGACAGAAAGGAAGATGAAAGGACAGAAACTAGACTTCTTGAAAGCTTCAGCTTTGCTTGGGGTTTCTTGATAAGTTTGCTAACTTATCGCAGCAGCAAATGAGCTTCTGGTCGGTGAGCAAACAGAAGAGCAGCACGACTGAGCAGAACAGAAAAACTGGAGCGGCTTCACGCTGACGTGAACTTAACTGAGAAACTAAATATCTACCTCTGCAAAGCCTGAGCAGTTCAAATGATATATTTTTTGTTTTATAAACAACAATGTTATGAAGCCATTTAATATAATGGTAATGGCAAAACAATGCAAGAGCACAAAGATCAATAAATCTTAAATTTTAGTGAACATTTAACTGGAAGTAATTTTAAATATTCAAAATAAATAAACAAAACAACAAAAATAACAAATATAGTGAATTATAAAGTCTCTCTAAATAAAATTGTCCTTCAAAAAAAGGAGCAAAGCGCCAGACAGAAGAGTTTTATCGTCCAGTTTTTGGTAGAAAGAGAGAAAAGAGAAAAATGACAAATCATGCAAATAGAAATTACTGAGGTTGTTTTAATTTTTTCATGCGATTAATTGATTCATTGCTTATTTGAAACCAATGATAGAAGGGACACTTTAGCTATGTTTGTGTTGGTATTGTGTTGTTTGTGTGGTTTATGGGTTTCCACAGTTCGCCCACCTGTCGAAAGAGTCGGTGGCCATCTTGTAGAGGTAAATGAAGAGCTTGCTGCAGTGTTTGAGCGTGGGACAGACGCTGTCTCCAGCGCAGCCTGCGGAGGACGTCTCGTCCTCCAGCAGCCTCTGGAAGGGCTGAGCGTTGGACGGGAACACTCCGGTTGGGCCCAGCTTCCTCGTGTCAGAGAAACAACCCAGCAGCCTGGAGGAGGGAACGCCAAAAAGCTCAAAAGATTCACACCGCAAAAACACAAAAATATTACCAGGTCATTTTGGTCTAGTGCAAATATCCTATAACACTTGAAGTAACTTTTCAGCAAGAAATATGAGCTTGTTTTAAGTCAATAGTGCCTTAATTATTGACTTAAAACAGCCAATCCAGAACGCTGCTGCTGGCATTCTGACTAAAACCAGGAAGATGGTCCTAGAACTGGACCACTTGGTGAAATTTTGTATTTTTTCCATGTAAAAGTAAAAATATATTCCAGCTGTTTCTCGTTTGTTACCTCACAGCATCGGCCAACTTCTCGTACTGGATTTCGGTGCGGAAGAAGTGCGAGTTGGCCGGCTCGTAGCGCATGGCGGCGGTTAGAGTGCAGAAGACGGTGTGCAGGAGCTCGAAGACCTGGTTCTGGTTGACCCGCTCCCAGCCGTGCCGCGGCGGCTGGCACAGCGAGCGCTCCATGGCCACCAGGAGGGAGGTGATGTACACGAAGCCGCCCACCTTGCGAAACACCGTGCGGGTGCGGTGACTCTCGCGCAGCACGGCCAACAACGCCTGGAGACGGAAAACACAGATCCATCAGGCAACATCAAAATATTACAGGTAAAAGTAAATGAATACATGTTAAAGTATTCAAAATGAAGTTAAAGAGAAAGCAACTGTGTGTTGTACTGAAGAAGATTTTAATTTGTTGGTAAAATGAAAAAAAAAAATGAGGCCATTAATGGTGTGACTACTGGTATTAACTTCTTATTTTCTATAACACAGAAAATTATTCCTGGATCAGTCGGTTGTAGCAAACAGCTGCTCATACTGAGCTGCGTTCTGGTTCTGCTATTAAAGGGGAGTTTCTCCTCTCCACTGTCGCCACATGCATGCTCAGTATGAAGGATGGCTGCAAAGTTAACAACGACTCAAGCAAATGCCGACTGTCCGGGAGGAGTGGACGCTGCACGTTATTAACCGGATGCAATCTGCTGGGTTTCCTTAGGCAGAAAACTTTTTAACTTCACTGCATTATTTAGTAACTAGGATCAATTTGGACTGAAATGAATTTTCTTAATTAATTGGATTTTAAAAATGGAAAATTCTACTGATTTTTCATTTAACTATCTGTGCCTTTTTTATAAAATAATAGAAATACATTAAAAGATGCAAACAATTAAATAGCTTTTTTTAATTAAAAAGCTAAAGAGTTTATTGCCTAAAATGCATTACATAGTAAAAGGAATGCTTCTATGCCACTTGATGCGTTTGGTTTTCATCTTAAATGCAAAATGTCTGCATTTTTGTACATTATTGACATAATTACTGTTCTGAATATGGTTTTTTGACCACTCCAATTATTAATCTATCATTATATTATTTGACGATTATTTTAATAACTGATTAGTCATGATTTCACCGATTAATCGTTTCAGTCGAAGCGTTCATACAGTCAGGAATCATGCAAAAAGTCAAACGTGAAACTCGTTCTGTTTATTGTCGCCTATGGCAACCATGAATTGAATGTCTGACTGAAGCTACAGAGCAGAGGAATAGCATGCGCCAGTAACAAAGAAGAAGTAAAACCAGCCAGCTGTTTCCTGCTGCATTAACAAAGTCCTGCTAGTGTCAGCACAAAGTTTTATTAAACCAATCACAGGATGTTGGAGACGTCTTCCTCTAACTTCACACTGGGAAAGCTGTGCACTAAAAGTCTGAGTGTGGGGCATTAATTTCACACGCAATGTGGAAGATTAATGCAACAAACCCCTGATAGATTCTTCTCACCTGTAAAACATGAAATGAGGGCTTTCACAGGGCTGAGCCGAAGATTTATACGAATTCTCTGTTACGGTGCACAAATAAAAGGCATATTTAAATCTCCTTGCAGTTTCTTTTTATGGTGATAATTAAAATCCATGATTAGTGAAATTGAAGTAAAATGCTGACAAGTTAATCCAGGCGAAGCCCTCGGAAGGCATGGGATTTACTTCATCTGCAGGGGGAAGGAGTTTAAAAATGCAATTATGCCTGAGAAAATGAGCCGGCCTCTCATCCTGCCAGTGTGTGAAAGTGTGTGTACGGTTCCAGCTTTTATGTGCGCCTAACTCTCAGAGATCCTGCTTTAAACCAATTACTGTGTGCAGCGCTACAAATGCATATTGATTTTTAAAATCACTCCCTTTCGTGTCTGGACGTTCTTACCAGGATTTACTGACAAGCTTTTGGAGGTGCAGACTTTGTTTCTGCTCGATTCCTCCTGACTGTATAATAATTAAATTATAGAAACAGCCTAAAAATCAAAACTGGAATGAAGACAAACAGTTGAAAGCAGACGCTGCTC
Organism: Poecilia latipinna; assembly: GCF_001443285.1. NCBI lineage: Eukaryota > Metazoa > Chordata > Actinopteri > Cyprinodontiformes > Poeciliidae > Poecilia > Poecilia latipinna. The sequence continues at coordinate 97,037 of NW_015114295.1, read as the reverse complement.
TAGAAGTAATTTTGGTTTAGTTTCTAGTGCAAATATCTTAGTAAACTGGAAATAAGAAAAATGAACTTCTAAAAAACTTTCCAGCAAAATATAAAAGTTTAATACTGATGAAAAAGTTCTATTTCCATTGGTAGATTATTTCACTTATGAAAAAACATTTTTCTCATGATTTAAGCCAAATAATCTGCCAATGAAAGTTAGTTTTGTCTTAACTAGAAACTAAACCAAAATTACTTTGTAAGATTTTGTGTTTTTGCAGTGCATGACTTGGGTCAAAGATTTTTGATATTCCTTTATATTCTCACAAAAGTTTGCTTAAATTTTGGCCCATTTCTCACAACAGAATTGGTGTAATTGAGTCAGATTTGTAGGTTGTATTGTTTACAAATACCAGTTTAAGAATTACTAACTAACTGAGATCAGGCCTTTGTGATGGACAGAGGCAAGTTAAGTACCCAAAAATTATGCTCAAGTGAAAGTAGCTCTACTTCAATTACTTAACTATTTGGTAAAAAGTGTACTAAAGTACTGAGTAACTGATTAAATTATCAATCATTTAATATTTAAAAATTACATCATTAGATGGAGCTAAATATAAAGTTCAGTATAAAGTTTTGTACTTTAAGGAAACAAAATGACAATAATTTGCATAAGTAACAAAAAACAACAAAATCAGGCAAAGGAAAATGTTTCCAAATCAGTTTCTTTCTTTCAATAAAAAAAAAAAACTTATGAAACTTTAGCAGTGTGTCTGTGTCTGGTGATTTTTTTGTTTAAAACATATTTTACTCAAGTAAGAGTAAAAATACTTCATAATAAAATGACTCAGGTAAGAAGTAAAAAGTACAATGTCGTAAAAATACATTTTTTCAAAAAGGTTGCTGAAGCAAATGTAATTGAGTAAATGTAACTAGTTCCTACTGAACTCCGTTTGTGTTTGTTACCCGCAGTATGTCGGTCTTCAGCTGCAGCTCGCTGGACGGCGCCGAGTGCATGAGGCCCAGCAGCGTTCCCATGTCGTCGTCGCCGCTGGGCGACAACACGAGCTGCTGGATGATGAGCAGGGCGTGTTCCCGGCACTGGCGGTACTTCACAATGTTGTGGACGCAGCGAGCGCCGCCGAACTCTCTGAACAGAGCTGAGAACGAGAGGGGGAAAAAAGAATTTTAAAAATCTCAGTCCTTGCAAATAAAATGTTCAATCCACCTGCTTTCTACAGTTTTAGCAGCTGTGATGTCATCACATGATCAAAACAAAGTTATCTTTTGAGGCTCACTTATTATAATATTGGTGATCCATATCAGTCGATAGATAATTAGCTAAAGATTTTCCTCTGCCTACATTTCCCAGAATGCTCTGCAGTTTTGGATTGGAGTTCAGTGAATATCCTATATATTGAATATTCTATCAGACTTACTGTGTATTGATATTGACTACGTGTTTATTGCGATATATATTGTTATTAATATTGTCCAGACCTCTGCTCGATATCAGCTTAACTAAAGCGTGACTAATATTTTTAGCTCAATTTGAATTTGTTTAAACTGAAATGTACACAGCTTTAAAAAGCAGCAAAGGTGCCTCAACGCTGCTGGTTCTGAATTAGTTTATGTTCAAACTAAATTTGTAGAAGAATATGTCAAGTTAGCTAAAAAAAAAAAAAAAAACGGTATCACTTCTAATATGCCAACAATGCTTTACTTGAGTGATTTTTATTAAAATAAATAAGCTAGTTTTTATCTATATCTATTGCAAATTTTCAATAAATTTTTGAGTTTAATTTTAAATAATGTAAAATTATATTTAATATATACATACTCGAAATGTTGCATTATATGGTTTAATTCATTTATTTATATTAAATAAAGAGATTAACGCCGCCTCAAATTCAATGAGCATAAATCAGATTATTATGATTTTTTTAACCCAAACATCAACACCTCTTCTGTTTCTAACTATCCTACAGCGAGCTCCTTGATTTTTCTTTCGTCCATCCAAATGTCAAACACTTGTTTCGATTCTCCGTCACGTCACAGTGGCAGCTAAACGCTCCAGGTGCGTAATGCAAATGTAATCAGAGTGAAGAGCTCCTGATGTCTCCCACATCATGACTTCCTCTAACGACGACAAACAGTCATCATCCAGGTCACAGAGAGCAGAGCTGCAGGATGGTTAGTCTGGTGACTCACCCAGTTGCTCCAGCAGACTGAGTCACACACACACACACACACACACACACACACACACACACACACACACACACACACACACACACACACACAGATACGCAAACAGAAGGTGTGAGTGAAACCAGCTCTTCAGATTTAACAGATTGTAGAAAAATCTTCTCTGATCTCAGTCATCTGGGTTTGTTGGGAGGTCAAAGCTGAGACATTCGTGGTCTGATAGAAATTAACGACAAGCTGAACAGAACTGCTCTGTGGGGGATGAGGGGAAATAAACAAATGGGAGATTATTTGCAGGGTTAATTAAACACAACAGCTAGTGAGTTTATCAGTCTGAGCCAAAGACGCAAAGACAAACATCCATCCATCCATCCATCCATTTTCTGAACACCCTTGTCCCTCAGTGGGGTCAGGAGGGGTGCTGGTGCCCATCTCCAGCTAACGTTCCGGGCGAGAGGCGGGGTACATCCTGGACAGGTCGCCAGTCTGTCGCAGGGCAACACAGACACACAACCATGCGCACACACACACACACCTAGGGGCAATTTAGACAGACCAATTAACCTAACAGTCATGTTTTTTGGACTGTGGGAGGAAACCGGANTACCTGGAGAAAACCCACCATGCACAGGGAGAACATGCAAACTCCATGCAGAAAGACCGGGGCCGGGAATCGAACCCAGAACCTTCTTGCTGCACGGCAACAGCGCAAAGACAAACAAACCATGATAACCCAGAATGCAATTATAATGAGAGAGCAGAGTTCCTGCTAATTACTCATGTTAATAGAGAGAGAGAAGGAGAGAAAGAATGGAAAAAAGAAACAAAAGACCAAACAAATTGACAGAAAGGAAGAAAGTAACAAACAATGAAGAAAGAATGAAGCGAGAGAGAGAAAGAAAAAGGGAGAAAGGAACAAAAATGAACAAAGAGAAAGAAAGAAACAAATGAACAGTTAGAGAGATAAACGAATGAACAAAGAGAAACGAACAAATGAACAGAGAAAGAAAAACAAATGAGGCAGAAAGAAAGAAAAGAACAAAAGAGAGAAAAAGGAAAACTAACTAGAGAAAGGAAGGACTGACGGAAGGATGGACATGCTAATAGAGGACTGGATGAACGGATGGATGGACAGACGGACGCTGACCAGCTCCAGAGGAAACCTGGTTCTCCTGATCCGACTCTGATTCTGAGAACTTTTCCCTGAACCGGTGGCCGACCTGCTTTGGGTCAGACGTCCTGCCTGCCTGATTTAAACCCTCCAACCTGCAGCTTTGTGTCTGAATGTTAGTGAGATTTCACCCCCTGTCTGTGAAATCACCCTGCAGCCTGCGGGGTGTTTACCTGCGTTGGTGTTGGTGCTGTTGGAGCCCTGCAGCAGCACCGTCAGAGTCTCCATCACCAGCCAGGCCAGCTGCTTCTGCTCCTCCGCTATCGGGTTGTTCTTACTGTCAGCTGAGCGCAGAAAGACAGAACAAGATGATAAAGACCATTAAATTGACTACACAGTCAGGGCATCACCTGGAAAGGTAAGAATTCATGTTAACATCAATAATTCATTGTTACTGTTAAAATTCACTCTTTGTTACGGGAGGCAGCTGTACCGCAAAAACACAAAATATTACCAAGTATTTTTGCTCTAGTTTCTACTGCAAATACACTTGAAATAAAAACAAAACTAACTTATAAGTAACTTTTCAGACAATAATTTCTTAATATTAATGAAAAAGTGCTAGTTCCACTGGCAAAATATTTACACTTTTTCCCATAAAATAATCTGCCAATGTAACTAGCAGTTTTTCATCAGTATTAAGGAGATGTTGACTAAAACGTTACTTACTAGTTAATTTTGTTTTATTTTAAGTGCAGTCAGATATTTTCACTAGAACTAGACCAAAATTCCTTGTTGAAGTTTTGTGTTTTTGCATTGTAATCTTTGCGGGTGAATTTTTCTCACCTTGGTCGTTGTTTTGCGGCTGCTGTTGCGGCGCCGGGTCTTTGAGCAAGGCGGCGTACTTGTGCAGCAGGTTGACCATGACTTCCAACAGGCCGACCTCCCGCAGCACGTCGCTGAACACGGGGTCGTGCCTGGCCAGCTTCAGCAGCGTTCTGACGGCGGTGATGCTGCAGGAGAGCGACGTGCTGGACTTCAGCAGCACACACACGCTGAAAAGCTCCTTACACGGCACGTAGTTCAGGCTGAACACCACGAACTCCAGCAGCTCAAAGTACTTGGTCTGGGCCTCAGGCAGCTTGGCCACGCGCTCGGCGAACTGCGACAGCGTGTGCTGCGACTCCAGGATGAAGTAGTTGGCCGGCTCGGCGGCGTAGATGTTCCCGATGGCGTCCAGCAGCATGCAGGCCAGGCGGCTGGTTTTGGCCCTCAGGAAGGCGTTCTGCAGCACCGAAAAGGCCTGGATGTTCCGAACTGTGTGACCTGAAGGAGACACAAGAACAACATATAAACAGAGATAAGAGCTGAGAAAAAAAATGTATCTGTTTGGGATAAAAATATTAACTGGGAGCAACAACGAGCAAACGCTGAAGTAAAGGACACGCCTCACTCAGAGAAACACACGAGTGATGATGGACACTCTCCATGATGTTACACAGAAAGACATGAAGGTTCAGAAGAACAAGAGAGTGAGAGAAAGAAAGAGGCAGAGAGAGAGTGAAAGAAAAAAATAAGGAAAGGAAGAAAGGAACCAAGAAAGAAAGAATAAAGACAGAACAAACCAATCAACAAAAAACAAACTAATTAAAACAAAAGAAAAAAACAAAGATTAAAAACAAAGAATGAACAGAAACAAAAAAGAATGATTAAGCAAAGAAAAGCAACAAAACTTAAAGAAAGAAAAAAACAGGAACTAAGGGAGGAAAGCAACAAAGAAAGAACAAAACAAAAACAATAAGAGAAAAAAAAAGAAGAAAACAAAGAATGAAAAAGGATAATCAAAAAAAGAAAGAAGCTAATCTACCACAGTGGTGGAAACAGACCGAATTCCACAGCACATCTACATGTTACTTTTGTCAAAGTCAAGCTAGCATGACTGAGCTGCATTCCTCTGCCTTGCTATATTTTTTCTTCATTAAAACTTTTTCATGAACTTATCTAGTTGTCATAGTAAAGAGTAACAAAGCATTGCGTCTCTTTTCTTTTATACATCACACATAGAAATTTAAATTTAGCGGGTTATTGATAATTTAACAGCTAGAACCAATGCTAGTCATGGTCAGCGAGCAGCTTTTGTCCTCCAGCAGGGAGACTGGGGGGAAATCTGGTGTGTGTGATTTCACGGTGTACAGGCTCCACTCTGGGGTTTGTTAATGCAAACATATAAAACTGATCAACTGTTGGGAATGAGAGTTTTATCCCTCATTTAAAAGCTCTGCAGAACCTGAAGCCTTTTCTGCGAAACGGACCAAAAACGCTCAGCAACTAAAGGTCAAGGGGAAGCAGTTCAGAGGTTCTCATTTGTATTCAGGATGTTTGGAGGGGCCGTCTCCAGCAGCGTGACGAGCAGCACAGCGTCTGTCAAACAGGTTCAGCTTCCTGGGATCAGCCAAGCATCAAAGTCATTTCCCAGATTAAGATCAGGCTGCGAGATAAGAGCAGGAGGGAAAAACAAAAAGACTTTTTCAAGTTTGGAGCTTTAAGCTAACTAAACAGTTGGCAAGTCTAACCCCCGTCTGCAAGAACATCTCTCCATTTAGACGAATGGAGCAGTTTCCATGATATCAAGCTTCTGCATGCAGAGCAGCTCTCCCCTGCAGCTTCCCCATCCAGCTCCTTCAGACTAGCCAGCAGCAATCAGCAAACACCTGGTGGAAGCGCTGAACTCATTTTAAGAGCCATTTCTCAGTGAAAGGCTGGTAAAAACCCTATTAAACAGTTAATAGAGGAGCCATGTTGTGATGACTTCCTGAAGGTGGAGTTTTTAAAGAGACAGAGGCCCAATTTCTAGGCGGTAATTACAAAGTTGTTCATTATTGACGTTATAACCAAAAACCAAAATTTGTCTATTGAAAAGGGCAGAATATTAAGAATATTTTGAAAGCTTTTCTGGTTCCAGCACCGTACCTTTCCCAGATGGTTGTGGGAGAACGAACCCTGGCAGCAGGAAGGGGGCGCCGGTGGTGAGGCCGGCGGGTTTCAGTTCCGTCACCCCGTACGTGCACAGACAGGTGACCAGGTTGACCAGATCCTTCAGCGCGTCTTTAGACTCATCCTCCTTAGCCTGTTCCAGTCTGGAAACAGGAAATAGTTTGCATTAGAGCAGACAATAGATCAGTAATATATATGGTGATAGATAATAGACATTAGATAATACATCTCAAATAAAAAAAAGAAAAGATAAGAAAACATGGCGCTCTCGGTTGTACCTGAGCATGAGGTCGCAGAGGAAGGCGTAACCCTGGCACATCCTGAAGTCGTCCAGCAGCGTCTGCGAAACGTCGCTGGAGTCTTTGAGGAAGCAGGAGAGGCCGGCGAACATCTCCACGATCTCCAGCGGGGAGAGGTCGTCCGACTGCTGCATGTTCTGGACACATGTGGACAGACATTCTTTCTCTGGAAAGACAAAAAAGAAGGAGGAGAAAACATGGAAGTTATTAAAACCATGACCTGGTCGCTTTCATCGTGGCTTTACAGGCTGGACAGGAACTCTCTGCTGGTTCCCACCGGCCTTCGTGTGGGAAAAGGTTAGGGTTTTCATGAAGGAAAAAAAAAGCTGGAAACGTCTGAATGTGGAAAGTTCAGCCCTGTCGACCTTTTCAAGGGATTCACTTTTATCCTACAGGCCTTTCGTCCCCGGAGGTCGCTAAAACTGGCTGTTTTTATCATGACTGTCACTTTTGGAGCAGAGAAAAACTTTATTAAACTAAACCAAAGTATTCAGTCTGACTTCTAGCTCTACTTTAATCACTAAAGGTTACCCATTAGAGCGAGATGTTTCAGGGTCTCCTGTCACTTTAAATCCCAAAACTCAACATTTACACTCAAACATGAAAATGCTGCAAACAGATGAGCAATTATACAACCGTACATTTTTGAAAAGAAGAAGTGGAGCCTCATGCACAACGAAAAAATGTCAATTTTGCTTAATAGGTCTCCTTTAATTCTTTTCAGATTTATAATAAACATTTTGGGCTTTAACATATTTTTCTGTGTATTCTATTCACGTTGTTCTATTATATTGATGCTGATTTATCTGGTTAATACTTACATTTTTGTGCACTTTTTTGCAAAGGACTTTGTTTTGACAACATCTTATAAAGTTTTACTGTAACAGTGCTGACACTGTGTAAACTGATAATCTTCCTACAACACACACGCTCCATTGGATCAAACATGAATGTCGTACCGTGGATGTATTTGACCACGTTGACGCTGAGTCCGTGTCGGGAGATGGTGGTGAGCACCTCGCCTGCGCTCCTCCTCCAGGGCAGGTTGTGAGGAGGGCACCAAGAGGTGATGGCACTGAACAGCAGCTGCAGGTCGTCCTTCTGGGCCAGCTCCTCCGCCGGAGACACAAAGGTGCACAGCTTCACCAGGATCTGTGGACATAAAATGGAGCAAAATGAAAATGAGCGTCTTTCATCATGCAGCTGGCATGAATGATTGGGTTAAAAGTCTACACCAGTCTTCACATACCTCACATTATTTTTCTATAATCAAAATAATTCACCATGTTTAGGATGCGTTCACACCCGTTATTTAATCTGGTTTGTTTGGGGATGTGTGAATACTAATCGAACTTTGATGTGGAACAAAAAAGCGAACTTTGGTCTTCATACAATCCTTGGTCTCAGTTTGGTTGAAGTGAACTTTGGTGCAGTTTGAAAGCATTTGTGAACACCAAGCAGACCAGAGACTGCTCCAAAAGCAGGAAGTGGACGACAGCGCAGGGCATTCTGGGTAAATGCAACCAAAAAAAACAAGAGTCTACTGCTAGCGTGAAAATGGCTTGTGTAGAGAAATCCTGCTTGTTTACATTTCAAGAAGGGAGTTGTGGTTGGTCAGTGTCTTCTTCAGGGGTTTTGTGTTGTTTCTTTCAATGCTCCTTGGTGCAGCACATCCAGGTTTTTTAAAGGCTTTTGTTCATTTTAAGCAGTGCAGTGTGAAAGAGAACTGCAGTAGCTGAAAATATAACAAATGTTGCCATTTTGGTCCTCAATTGAACCGAGTCTACCAGACTATAAACTAACTTATGGGGGCGCTGCACCAAGAACCAGTGAAGGAAACGACAGAAAACTGGCTGAAAAAAACCCTGAGCGCAACTTCATTCTTCTTGAAATGTAAATAAGACTGGACTGGTTTCAGATTTAAGCAGTGGCAGGATTTATCTTTGGTTCATGAGCTATTTATCCTGTTAGCGCTAGCCTTGTGTGTTATTTTGGTTCTGTTTACCCAGAATGCCCTACACTGTAGTAGTCAGTTTGGCGTTTACATTTGATCTGCACCAGAATTCACTTCAATCAAACTGAGACAGAGGTTTGTCGGTGTAGGTTTGGTCTGTATCAGTTTGATAGCGCATTCACATCTCCCCAAACAAACCGGACTTTCAAGATAAGCAGACTGGAGCTGGACTCAAGCGGACTAAATGTGGCTGGTGTAAAGCTGAAAGAACCATTTATTTTTTCCACCTGGACAAAGACTTTCTGGAGCAGCGCTCGGCGGTCGGCCAGCGGCAGCTCCGGCTGAGTGTGGGCCTGGCTCGGAGTCTTCTCCTGGTTGGGTGGGGGTTGTGGCGGCTGTGGGGTGGGGCCCGCTGGGGCTTCGGCCATATGGGGCAGGTCAAAGAACAGGTAGAGGCATTTCACCAGGGTGGAGGGTACGGACATGGTTGTCATGCAGTCCACTGTTTTCTGTTGGGGACAGACGAAGGACAGAGATGAAGTGAATGTTAATTAAAAAAGGAAAGCGGCTCCTAAATCAGAGCTGAGTGGTTAATGTGGAGCCAGAACTGTGTTTGGGTTAAGATTTCCCATTTAGGTAATTTCAGAAAAATAAAACTGTTCTCATTCCAACACTTTGTCAAAAATGTCAAAACAAAAGCATGTTACATTTTAAAAAACAATTTGTTACATTTTACAAGTCAATAGTTCTGAAATATAAAGATAAAATTTCTGAAATGTTCTCCTTTATGTTAGTTTCTTTTACTTGAATCAGAATGGTAAGAGAACAATTTTGCATGTCATTTCCTTTAAACGTGAGAGCTCACTATTGTTTTGGAAATCAATTCTGACAATCTGGCAGTAAAAAAGCCTTTTTATACAATATTAAATATACATTAAAATGTGCAAGTAAATAATTAAATATTTTTTAAATAAGAAAATAAACATTTTATTGCCTAAAATACAACACCATTAGCTGGTGAAGTTAATCCTAGGTCACTTGAGGAGTTTTGGCTAAAACATATTTACAGACTAAGATGTTTTCTTTTATGTTTTTTGTACAATTTTGGCTTAATTATTGCTCTGAATATATTGTTAATTTCACCAAATGGCCTTTATATACACCAGTTAACAATTAATCAATTAGTTGACAATTATTTCAGTAATCGATTCATCACGATTAATCTGATTAATCATATCAGTCCTACTTTAAACTTCAACATTAGCTTTTAATTTTTTCACCACATACACAAAATAACTTAGTATTTACAAAAATAAACATATAATCAAATTTAATTCAGTATATTTATATAGTTTATTTATTCTATTTATTCTCACAAAAAATGTTGTCTCAAGGCACTTTCTAAAAAAAAATTTTCAATTCAATTACTTCCTGCTATGCAGCATCGTGCTGTTTGATGCTGTTTATTGGAACAAAATAAAAGTTTATCACAGCAAAATATGAGAAGAAAATTATTTAAAACTGACCAGTAATGAGTTTCCACACTAAAGCAGGAGGCTGCTAAAAATAAAGACTAAAACATTTTTATTTTTAGCGTGACGCTGATAAATTGTTATTTGGTTGTGGATTCTTGGCCGAGTTGCTGTGAAGAAAACAAAAGCGAGAGCGGCCATGATGGCCTGAAGTGTGTGTTTCAATGTGTGCACTTTACAGTTGGTGTTATGATGGCGAACCAGAGAGCTGTGCTCACTCCGGCGAATGATTCAGATAATGAAACAGCCTCCCACACACCTACTGAAAATAAAGCTCACAGTGACTAAATCACTTTCTAATTTATGATAATTATCACACATACAGAGACAAATAAAGGCGGAGAGAAATGACCGCAGTATTTACTCCACCGCTCTGAAACGCGCCGTTTCTGATCGATGAAGGAGAGCGGGAGGGAGAAGAAAAATGGAGGAATAAAGCAACGATTGGTGAAGGAGAGTCAGGATAACGGAGGAATGGATCCTCACCTTTAACAGGTGAAATGTGTGTGTGTTTACAGGCTGAAACAGAAAGATCGACGGCTGCTGCATCCCGAAAAGTCACGGTAAACGCCTCGCAGACGTTATTCAAAGTGTGAGTAAAAGTGACACAAGGAGGCTGTGGAGGAAATATGGCAGAAGCGTCGCGCCATGTCAAGAGGAACAGACACAAAGAGGCTGAGCTCTGTCTGAACGGCATCCTATTAAAACAGGCAAAGCGAAAAATACAGCAGGGGCTTGTAAAAGGAAGCAAGGTGACTTCAGGTTTACAGAGGCTGGGAGAGGCTTGGTGTCTGTCAGAGACACAAAGAAAGACAAAGACTGTCTCCACCTGAAATACTAAGGATGCAAGTTAACGATTAGTTTTCCAGGCACATGGTGGCATTTTAAACGAGATTTAAGTCACTATTTTACCGTCGGTTATTATGGAACTACTACCAAATATGACGTAAAATAAATTTGACTTTGTAATTTAATGCTGTTAACTTGGGCCTCTGACTCTTTAAAAACTCCTCCGCTTCCAAAAAGTCATCACAACAAAGCTCCTCTATTAACCCTTTAAAAACATTTTTACCAACGGTTCACTGACAAGGTGTTTGCTAATTGCTGCTGGCTAGTCTGAAGGAGCCAACGGGAGAGGGGGAGGATAACATCATAACATGACGTAAAGCTCAAAAACGTTGATTTTACATGATACTTCCCCTTTAAAAAGCTTAGAACAAATTTCCAGAAAAATGCAAAACAACTGAAACACGAGTTCAAAAGCAACTCATTTTGCTTTATGGACCATGAACCATAATAAATGAAATACTGACCAACATATTTGATGTGGATGACTTTGGTGATGCACTCATCAAAATATAATGTCTGTTCAGTTGTTGACTGTATGGTGTTTTCTTCAAAATTTAGTAATTTTATGAATTCAAGGCTCAATTAAATAAACTTGATTGACTGAATTTGACTGATAGCTTATCAAACCAGTTAACCGTCTTTGTATAACATGAAGTGCTAAATTTAATATTTCAATATTCGATTAATAACAATTAATACAAATAATCATCTCAGTCTTATAAGAAAATATAAAAAAATGTCAAAAATATTCTCTGTCATTATTCTGGTGTTTAACATAAGCAATTAGTTTTGGTACCATAACTGACCAAAAACAGTAATGGTTTAGACTAAACTAAGATCCTGATAAAAAAAACATGGAAAATTTGCAGTTCAACGCATGAAAATTTCAAAACCGTATCAATACTTTGGTGGGCAGTGGCACATTGAACCTTCCTGCAATAAGAGGACAGTCTGCAGATGTTCTGATGGATTTGGCTCAGCGGTGTCTTTACTGACCTGTCCAGAGGAGGCCAGCAGGTTGATGGTGGTCAGCAGCATCCAGCCTCGACTCGCTTCCTCGCTCTGGTTCACCTCCAGGAATTGGACTATGGCTCGACTGGCAGCTTCTGCAGGAGGAAGCACACGGCCGTGCGGTCAAACAGATGGATGGTGACGGCACACTGTTGCAGGCAGATGGCCGCCGGAACAATGAGCAGACACCAAGTGGATAAATCATCATGGAGGCCGTGACGTGGGAAAGAGCACACATGAGGCTCCTTGGTTTGTCCAACCAAAACTGTCGCCAGTGAACTCTCTTCAGACATTCAGGCTAAAATCCAGGAGCCAAACTTAAGCTCCTCACTGTTTAGGCCAGAAAAAAACATCAGATGACGACGAGAGCTGCTGACTCATGTGACATCACGACTCAACTCGTGACTCAGGCTACAAAGACCAGCTGGAGAAATTATAAATGTTCCCTGCTTGCAGAGAAAAGGACTGCAAAGAATCTGTAACTAACTTTGCAGGAAAACACCAGTTTGGATCACCGCTTCCTGAAACCAACCCCAACAGGAGGTTGGGGTTGGTTTCTCCTGTTCATTATTCTTCACCCAATCGATTTATTAGTAATCACAATACTTTGACCTTTATGAATTAAAAGTTTAACTAAAATGTGAAAAAAACTAAAACTACTAATATAACTAATGAGAACTAAACTGAAACTAACCGATTTTTAACTAGTAAATACTCTCTAAAAACTACTTATAACTAATGAATTACACAAAAAGTCACAACAAACTAAAACTAAGCTATAATGAAAAACTCAACAACCTTAACCCTGTCAAAAAGCTTCTTCAGTCAGAAAAAGAACTGGATTTGTATGATTAATCTGCATAAAGTAACTGCATTAACAGTAAAATTAACAATTCCAACAGTTTAGGACGGTGTTAAACATCTTTAATTGCAATTTATTGTAGCAATGATAATGAAAGTTCTTAAAGATGATAAATGCCCAGCTCACCTGTGGATTTGTTGGAGGCTCTGCGTCTGATCTCAGTCACCATGAGTCGGGACACCTGGGTGGTGAACTGCAGCAGGTCAGAGAACTTCTCCATCATGCTGCTGGGCGGAGCATTGCCAAAAACCTGCAGACAAAACAGAGCAGATTTTCTTTAGCTGCTTAAAGTTAAAGTAAGGAACAGATATGATCATTTCTGACCTTTAGTAATTCACAGATTCCTCACATTTACAGCTTAAGGAACAGACAAATGTGTGTTAGAAAACATAAAGGCGTATATTTTTGCTTTGTTCTGAAGATAAAACTGCACTGCTGTGAACAAAGCCTCCTCCTCCTGTGTTTGTGTCTCCAGTAAATCTGACAGAAAAGTGGGCCTGCTGCACAGGGAGTGCTTCTGAAATCTGACATTAAATTACGCCACCAGTGTCTGAATCGCTGCCAATGCTGGATAATTAGCTGACAAGTCTTAGTGTTGCTCTTCAGTCTGTCGAGGACACTCAACCAGGCTGCATGCAGAACAAAAATGGAGGATTGTTTTATAACTACAGCAGGCAGGAGAGTTGGAAAAGCAGCCATCATTATGTTCACAGTTTTTATATGGAAAAAACACAAATTTAAACCTCTACTGGCTCACTGTGGTACAGCAGGCAAAAAAATACAAACATACTGCTAATGCCAAGCACCTGGTGTTGTTCTGTAGTTCTGGCCCAGCTTTCTGTATTATTTAAAGTCAAAACTGCTGCCATGTTTTTCTATTCTTATTTATGAATTTTGACATGTAGCTTGACATATAAGTCTCAACAGATACAAGTGATATTTAAAAAAATACAAATCAGAAACTTTAAGTCAACATCAGTTTATAGGCATGTCACAATAAGCAATAAATCAATTTATCACAATTAAAATCAGATCAGTAATTTCCATTCGCGTGATTTAGTTTTTCTCTTGTAAAAGAAAAGGACAAAAAAAAATTTTACTCTTGCAAATGTGTCAAATATTCACAATACAATACACTCACAGCTTAAGAAAGTTAATTGATTCTTTGTAAATCATAATAAAAACAGGTGGTATGTTCTGAAAATAAAGTGGACCTTTAATTTATAGCTGAACTTTGCTGATACTGCAGACGCAAATGTAATTTACTGGTTTATTTTGGTAGAAACAGGAAGGTGTTCTGACTGCTCTCCTTCCGAAGAACAGATGTAACAGAGATGATGGGTATTGATCCGCCTCGGTTTGGGCCTCTTGGAGCGACTTACCCGGTTAAACACAGGAAGCATCATGTAGAGCTTCTCCTCCTGCTCCTTCTGGGTCATGTGACGAGGCGGGTGGCACAGCTCGGAGAAGAGGCGCCGCAGGTGCATCAGGCCGAGCGCGTTGTCCTGCGGGCTGCACTCCTCCTGCCGCGGCCGCCCCATGATCCGTTTCACCATGTTCATCTTGAGCGGCTTTGTCAGGGCAAAGGCAGCCCTGAAAGAAAACCGATTTAAATCAGAGGCAGTGATTTACACTTGGGCTAATGTGACAAATCTATCATGAAAGCATCAAACTTTTGCAAGTCAAAACAAGAAAAACTGAAAAACAACAATTGCCACAGCTGGTCATGCAAGCAGAAACACAATTAACCCCGATTTTGTTCTTTAGATGACAAAAGCTGCAACAAGATGGAAATAATAATTTATCAATATCGGCCCAATACTGTTAAAAAAAAAAAAAAAAAAGATTAACGTCGACCAATACCGATGTTAATAAAGATACATCTGCATGTCTACGTTAAACTATATCCTCTTAGGCAACAATGTTTCATTTGCTAAGAATCTAAAAACTCTGAAGAAAGTACAAAATGTGAAACAAATGTTTTTTTTATTTTGGAGATTATGTTGTAGGGCTGGACGAGATAAATGTTTCTTATCAGTCGATATCAATAATTATTGATTCATCTTTTGTTTAAAGTATCTGAAATATTACCAAACTGGTGGCATGACATTTCCAGTTTTATCCACAGTTTTTACTCCAGTTTTTATTTTTCAGCAGTTATGAGGCACACTGACATGAAATTGCTGCTGTGCAAGTTACTCAACAAGTTGTTGCTAGGTAACCAAAGAGTGAGTGAGTGAGTTGATGCCTACATCCCCCAGGATGCTGTGCGGTTCTGGATTGGATCTAGTGAACATTCTATATATTGAATAGTCTATCTGTTGTATGATCTATTGCTAATTAAATTCACTCCAGTGTTAATCCATTTCATATTGGAAAAATGTATAAACAGTTGTAATAACCATTCCTGGCCTATAGGGGGTGACATGTCTGCAATAAATATATCACTACATAAAAGAAGAATGTAGTCTGCATGTCTCCGCTTATTTTGATCATATACAATTCTGTTAGTTTATTCAAATCAAAACAAAAATAATTTAATAACACCTTTTGTGGTTTACGACAGCAACAAACATGTCATAAAAAATAGCTTATTACCCAAAAATAAACATGTTATTATTATGCAAGATGACTGTAGAGCACTGTGACTGTCAGTTTATGGTCTGTTTTTTTCTGACAGAACAGGGACAGGTAAACAAACATTGCTGTTCTTAATTTTGAGCTCTTGTTCCCTAGAGAATGGTTGAGAATCAGTACATTTAGCCATTTGTTCCACTTGCCAGCGTCTCTCAAGACTATTTGAGCTGGTTGCTAGGAGACACTCGTTGAGCCTAAATAGAGCACATAAACATCCAATAATAAAACCAGAAACAGCAGAATTATAATGCAAGGAAATGAAGGAAGAGTTTAACCTTGAAAAATATATTTTCCTCTTCATATTCCCACTCTTTCATCATGTTATTTTGAAGGAAAAAAATGCTTTTACTGGCATCATAATCAAGGTAATGAAAACTGGAAAATGAAGCTTTTCTGCTTTAGATTGATGAGCAGTCCTTATAACCATCTCCACTCAGGTTCCCAGAGGATTTTATTTAATCATTTTTAAATCTTTAACTGTCTGGCTTCTCTGTTTTGCATTCAATGAAAGCAGAGACAAGATATGTAAAGAAAAATACTTACTGTTGTACCCTATATATATATATATATATATATATATATATATATATAT
>NW_015114295.1:74432-77818 GCF_001443285.1 Poecilia latipinna | reverse complement strand
ATATATATATATATATATATATATATATATATATATATAATTTTTTTTATTAATCTGAAAAAATCTCTCTTAAACTTTCAAAAATGTTCATTTTCATCAACTGTTAGTGTTTTCAGACTCTACCGTCATATATAAGCTGAACTGTTGGACATGCCTGCTCTAAATGCCGTCATGTAGGAACACAAGGAGCGACATCATGAAGTCATCCGACAGCTGGCTGGCACAAATCTAGCATCTGTGACACTAACAACATTACTCCACACTAAGGACTTCAGAAAGTCATTTTAGCAAAACCTCAGTGCTGCCCTCTGCTTGAACTCCAACCAAACGCTGCACAACACAACAGTCGCCATTTGCTGCCGTTTTATTCCAAGTGGAGAACAATTTTTTATTCATTTATTTTTTTTACAAAGCAATTATTTTTTTTACAATTTAATCCAGGAGTGCAAACAATCTCGTCAGAACTGTGGTATCTGGAAACAAATTAACATTTAAACATCTCTTAACTGTGTTTAGTCAACGTAAGACCCAAAAGCCAGAAATGAAAGGAACAACAAATACTGCTGTAATCATGTTGTGAGTCACTCCGTTGAGTCACATCACAGCTTTGTGGCTTTTATCTGTAGCTTGGCCAAAGATTTCATCAGAAAATAACCAGAGACAGGGCTGGATGCTGTGTTGGTCTCAGACACATTTTACACACATGATGGGGGGAAAAAAATCAAAGCAGAGAAGGATTTGACATTTACAATACAGCGGGTGTCTGGAAGCAGCGTAGCGCAGCGTTCGGCCCTTACTAACCCGCAGCTCTGCCTGTCTGAGATAAGGAACTAAAACAAGTCCAGCAATAAAAGTGTAGGCTTTCAAAGGAAGGTTATAACCCTGCCTGGAGCAGGTGGAGATTAAAGTCATGTTATCAGTATCAGGCCTGGAGAGGCAGCTCTTCTAAACTGTATGGTATGATAGCTCTGCTATACGTTGAAGTGTATAAAACTGATTTTTGATCAAATAACATTTAAAATGTTTAATAATAACTGTCAGGATGTACTGATCTGTAATGAAAATGCTGTATTGGTTTAATTATTGCAGAAGCTTCTGCAGGGTTTGGTTGCAGTTAGATCTAAATAGGGAAATGATTTTTTCATTTAGGTTTTAGAAAACCATCGCCTCAGGTTTCTTTCTGTTTTTATAAAACATTTTGACCTGCTTACCGCTTTGCACAAGTTAAGACAACAAAAATATTGCCACACTTTTATTATTTTCTTCTGATCATTAGACAAAAATTCCAAGTTTCATCTTTGGTATTTTATGAAATTCTTAACAACATTGGTCTGTAGAGACTTTACTTGGGAAAAGAAAAATCTCTTGTGAGCTCCTATGTGAAACTGCGGTGGGTGGGAACTGATTCACAAATTAATCACCAGGGAAAAGAATCGAATTTCCACTCCTGATACTAGAAGCTGCTGCAACAGGAAGCCATTTTTGTTCATGCTTTCATTTCCAGAATAGAGACGGAAATGTATCATGAATAATCTGTGTTATTATTCTTTATTTATTTTTGTTTATTCATTTGTAAACTGCATAAACACAAAGTCTTAAGTATTCTCTTCTAGTTTCTAGTGCAAATAATTAAGACGACTTGAAAAAAAAGACAAAACTAACTTGCAAGTAACTTTTCAACAAGAAATGTTTAGAGTTAATTCATTAATATTGGCAAATATTAAGGAATTATATTAGTCAATAATTTAAGCCTCATCGTTAAAGGATGTAGGAATGATTAAGAAACCATCTTTCGGATCAGTTAGAACCCGAAAGATGGTTATCACAGTTTTTATTAAACTGTGAGAAAAAACTAATCTGGAATTGTCAAATTGGTGTAAAGATTAGCCAAAGTGTTGCTCCAATGATCTGAATATTTTCTCAACTTTTATGGCCATCTTGTAAAATAATAAACCACAAAAATGAAATTAGAAATGGCATTGAGAACTGCTGTAACCAGAATATAATTGGCATTTTATTTTATTTATTTAAAAGTGATAGAATCTGCCAATGAAATTAGTACTTTATCATCAATATTAAGAAATTATTGTCATCAAACAAGCTTCTATATCTTGCTGAAAAGTTACTTTCAGGCTAGTTTTGTCTTATTTCAAGTCTATCGAGTTATTTTCACTAGAAGCTAGAGCAAAAATACTTGGTAAAACTTTGTGTTTTAGCAGTGTAAATAAAGAACGCGGTGATCTGTGCAGATTTTGTCTCAGGTTGTGGGCCGCAGCAATCAGTTCCTCTACAGCCACCGTCCTTCCTCTTCCTGCTATGACACAAATCACTGTTTCTTTCTATTTTACTCCTAATAACATGCTAGCTCTAAACACAAATCCACAGTAGCTCTCCACTGTTGATGGGCAGATTTTTGGCTGTTTCTACTTCAGTTGGTCAGATAGCAGAAAGTCTGTGGGGCTTGTGGGGAAAAGCTGCTGGTGTTCAGCGCATTTGACTGAGCCAGCAAAGTGATCAAGAAGTGGCTTTAGTAGCATCAGCACTAAAGTCCAGATTTTAGCCGCCAGCTCAGATAGAAACTCGGGTCGTGTCCTGTTGAAAAGCTTCCAGTCAAGAAGAAAAACTCGAAAGGACATCAGAAATGAAGGAACCAAAAGCAGAAGTGGCTTAAATATATCCGGGCCAACGAGCCCAAAGTCGTCACTCAAGGATGCAGGAACCGTTATGAAACCGTCTTTCGGATCAGCTTGGATCAGGTCAAACTGCAATCAGAAACTATTCTGGAATTATGAAATCGGTGTAAAGATTAGCCAATGTGTTACTCCAATGACCTGAATATTTTCTCACCCATTTTGTAAAATAATAAACCTCAAAAATTAAATACGAAATGGTTATGAAAACAGCTGTAACCAGGTTAACTGAGGACGAAAGGAAAAGGAAGTAAAAATGAAGCAGCAAGTCAATGATAAATTTTTTATAAGGTTTTAAGAATTAAACATCAGACATGCAAGTAGAACTGATACGATTAATCAGATTAATACGATTAATCAGATTAATACGATTAATTGTAGGGCTGATACAATTAATCGGATTAATAATTTAATTGTAGGGCTGATATGATTAATCGGATTAATATGATTAATTGTAGGGCTGATACGATTAATCGGATTAATAATTTAATTGTAGGGCTGATATGATTAATCGGATTAATATGATTAATTGAAGGGCTGATACGATTAATTGGATTAATATGATTTAATTGTAGGGCTGATACGATTAATCGGATTAATAATTTAATTGTAGGGCTGATATGATTAATCGGATTAATATGATTAATTGAAGGGCTGATACGATTAATTGGATTAATATGATTTAATTGTAGGGCT
>NW_015114295.1:53695-70730 GCF_001443285.1 Poecilia latipinna | reverse complement strand
ATGATCAAGTGTTCACTGAAAGAAAACATTTATTGCATTTCAGGCAATAAAATATTGATTTTATCATTTAAAAGGAACAAAATTATTTGTTTATTTGCATCTTTCAATGCGTTTTTTTAATCATTCTATAAAAAGGATTAAATGACAAATCTGCAGAATGTTCCAAGTTTCTTATCCTATTAATCGAATAATCGTCCAAACAATCGATCAATCGATAACCATTTGTTACAAAGAACATAAGGTAGCCGTTGTTGTTGTAGTTGTTAATTTTATTGCCGAGTGCTTTTACACGGACATGCCGGTTAAACTGTAAATAACGTAAAAAAGATGAACAAAACGTCAATACTTAGTATTGCAATATTCAATAAAACACAAACTTAAACATAGATCTAGGAGCTTGGCTTGACTCGACTAGCCGGTTATAAAGCAAAGTTTACTCTTAGAACACTTCGTAATATAATAAACGTCAGCATTCATATATCACACTGCAGCAAACAACAGCTAGCATTTGGCTAATTAGCTCTAGCAAATTCACCAAGCGCACTCTTAGAACAGATAAATACTTATCTCCTACGGCTTTACAGCATTAATATAACTTACCACGTTAGGCAACACTCAAACATTAGTAAGATGTGATTTTATGGCAGATTCGGCATTTTAGTTTAAGCTAACGCAGCATAAGTACACTACTGGTCCGCCGTTCGTTTTCTTCTTCTACACATTAATTCACGGACCAACACAAAACAACTATAGAGCCCCCTAGTGGAATTGGAGGAGTGAATCCAACACTATTGTTATTTATTCAGAGCAAATAGCCACAAATGGGTTGAGGACAATTACATTATAAAAACATGACACGATTTTCCCCTTATTGTTACATGTTTATGCTGAAACAGCTGATCTATTTCTGTCCTGTAACATATCCCTGAAGCACATCAAAGCCAGCATTTATTCCTGAACAATGCTGACTGTTGGCTTTGTAGCGAGGAGCCGATGTAACGGAGAGCCAGTGAAGCAGATAAGAGTGCAGAGAGAACGGCGGAGCCGGAGTGCAGAGAGAACGGCGGAGCCGGAGCACAGCGAGGAACCGGACCGCAAACTGGGCCAAACACATGTCATACGACTTCAGCATAAGGCTGAGCTGGAAAAACCAACAAAAGGGAAGGCAGTGACACATGAAGGATTAGCGCTCACTCCACCTACAGCAACCAGAGTCCTGCAGACTTTCTTCTCTAGTTCTGGTAGATCAGAAACAGATATTTCACCAGAAAGATGCTGCTGGGTTTAGAAGACTTATAGAATAGGCTATAATGTGATAAATTAAGGTTTTGAATAATAGTTTAGGCCTTTCGCAATAACTAATTAATCAGTTTCATGTTAAATTAAAACAAGCTCAATAATTTCCATTTTCAAGATTTATTTTTTATCCTCCCTTTCTACCAAAAGATGGGTGAAAAAGTCTTCAATCTGCTGCTTTGGTCTCAGCTAGCTTTGTTTTTGTATGGATAATTTAACTAAATTTATTTATTGTTTCTGTTGTTTATTTAATTTGGATATTTAAAATGTCCTCCAGTTCCAGTGTTACATGTTCATTTGAATTTGAAGCTTATTGATCTTTGAGAATGTGTTCTTGCATTATTATGCTGTTACTATTATATTACTTGAAAATTGAGTCATTAATGACTTTACCCAAAATGCTAAAAAGGTCACTAATTTATGGAAGCACAAATGAGAAAGACATGAAATAGTGCAACTGATATGCTCATTGCAATATATACCAATATTATTGACATTGCAGTTTTTCTAACAGCAGGACAAAAGCAGCACACTTTGCAGCAATCGCTCCACAGAAAAATTTATTTTGAATCTGTTTAGAACAGCGCTACAGCCTGGCTGCGCTTTCTAAAAACAAAAAAAAAAAAAACAAGCAACAACAAGTCAAACACAAACCTGCTAAACAGTAACCAGACCACAAAGTTACCAGACAAACACACAAATGATTAAATAAAAGCAGCTGACACAACATGAAAGCCCACATGGGAACCAAACACCGAGGGATCAGAGGAAATTTCACTGGCCCCTGTAGTCTCAGATAAAAGACTTTAAAACACTTTTCTTACTTTATAAATCACTGAACCTCTTGTTGTTGTGTCAGCCCTTCAGATCACTCAGGTGTTCTGGCTAAAGTCTACTTTAAATCCACAGAATCAGAGCCAAACACTAAGAAGCAGCATTCAGTTTTTTTGCTCCACTAATTTGAAACAAACCTCCAGAAAACTGAAAAACTGCTGAAACACTGAGTTCTGTAAAATCAAGGCTAAAAACCCAAACCCAAAGTAAGTTTTCTCTTACTTTGTCACTGCAATATAAATTTATGCTTGTCGTTTTATTTTCCATTTACTTATGAAAGGCACTTTGAATTGCCTTGTTGCTGAAAATGTGCATTTTATGAAGAGCAGTATTTGTGTTTTTGCTCCTTTGACTGCAGTGCTGAGGTCAAAGCCATTCAGTCTGATGCCAAAAAGATATTTTATCACTTTGTATCATTATTGCAATAAATGCTACGAAATATTGCGACCAAATTTAAACTCCAGAAGGAAGAAATGAGGACTCCGTCATTGTACTCTGTTCTTTTTGAACAAAGCTGATACAAATTAGCGAAGCACATTAAAAAAAGAATTAAATTAGTGTCTGCAGCCACATGACGCCACTTGGGCTTCATAAGAGTTAAGAGTAACATAAATGAAAACGCCACGCAGCCACACAACAAGATGCTAAATTTGCTCCTTGCTAAGTTCATTTTTCCAGCCTCCTAAAATATCTTCATTATCAAATGTTGTTTTCCCACCACAGAACTAGTTCTGTTTTTCATTTTAGTATCTGAATAAACAGCCTACCCACACCTTTGGCAACTGAGCACAGCTAATTTCTTCATAGAGATGCAAGTCTCTCTTATCTCCTGATGCAAAATGGCTGCAGAGAATAAACTGCAAGCACAAGCAATTTAAATTCCTTACAGGATACCGATTTCTCCACCCAACACTGGCAGCTGTGGAGACAGATTTTCAAACATGGCCAGAGGGTTGGCAAAGTTTTAATATAGAGTTTCACAAGTTAATAAAAGATAAAAAAAACAAGGTTCTCTAACATTGAACCCAAAGACCTCTTTACTACTATATCTCACTACTGTGTGTTATGTGTGGTTTTTATTTCCGTTGAATTTATTGTTGTGTTTTGTGCAAAATCAAAGTTTATTCATCTTTGCGAGGGTGAACTTGTAATTTATGCTAAAATCAATCTATTACTTTAAAATGGCCTCAAAAACAACATTATTATCGTTCATCACAACTATTTCTATGATAATTTATCGTCCAGTAAAATTTATCGTGACAATCTGACTGTATTAAAAAAGCAGAAGCGTTTAAAGAGGAAGTGCATTCATAATACATTTCCAAATACAAAAACTGGTCTCATAAGCGTAATTTTGACGTTTTTACATTTACCGATATTTCTTCCTCAGCGTTTTTAATGACAAGCATAAGTGGCCCAGACTTCAGACTCGACGTCACCGATCTTTCTGTTTGGTGAGCTGCACACACAGACTCTAATATGCGTATGTGTGCGACCAGTTGAAACTCCAGGTTAGGCCAAATGACTAGGACTGTGGCAATAAGCAATAAATCAATTAATTGCATGATAAATTAAAACACCCTCACTTTCCATTAGCATGATTTATTGTTCTTATATTTTATCTCTTTCTACCAAAAACGGGATGACAAAAGTCTCCAGTGTGGTGTTTTGGTCTCAACTAGCTCCTTTATTTGTTTACCGAGATTGCATAATTCATTTTATTTGCCGTTTCTGTTGTTTGGTTTGTTTATTTTGGATATTTTAAATGTCTTCCAGTTCCAGTGTTTAGTGTTCATTAGCATTTAAAGTTTATTGATCTTTAATGTGTTCTTACATTATTATTTCATCACAATTACATTTCTTGAAAATGGTCTCAAAACAACAATATTGTCGTTTATCACAATAACTTCTGGGACCATTTATCGTCCAGCAAAATTTGTTATTGTGCATCTATCATTTGTCTTTTTGTCCTGATGTAATAGAAAAGAAAATCTGAAATCGCCGTCTAGGACTTGACCTACAGAAGCAGACGGCTCACTGAATATTGATGAATCTCAAGCAAAGCTGAAATGACAAGAACGATAAAGACAGCATCTTTAATGATGTTACCTTCATTGTTCAAAAAATCACCACCATAGAGCAAAAAGTAAATGCATTTATCACAACTAATTTTATATTACAGGCACAGCCAGAAAAAACTGCATCAGAAAATGTTTTTGTCTTGGCTGGAGCAAAGAAAACGAGTTGGTGGCATCAATGGAATGTCAACTCCTCTGCAGTGGGAATCTGTGCCTGTTTTCTGGGTCTTCCAGTTTTTTTTTTTTTTTGGTTTTTTTTTTAAAGCACTCTCTTTAAGCGAACGCCAGCTTCAATGAACGTCTTGAAGAGTTAACACTAACTCCTGGGAGATGAAGGCAGCCAATGCCCTGGAAAGGCCCAGCTCTTCAAAAGCCTGTGTGGTTGTTCCTCTGGAGAAAGTGACGTAATGTCAGTTTGCAGGGAAGGTGGAGAAGAAAGAGAAAAGGAATGGGGGGATTTGACAGCAGCGAGATAAAACACAAACTCTCCCAACAAAATGCTAATTCAGAGAAACTAAAAAGAGTGCAGAGTGCTGATTTCACGCCAACCCCCCACACAAATGCTGGTACGTTTGGTTTCAAAGAGAGAAACTGCCTGCTCTGGAAACAGAAAGACCCACATGGCAGATTCTGACTAATATGTGTAAGAAATATACCGATCATTTGGTAGGGGACCAGTTGGCTGATTTTCATGTTAAAGTAGCTCCATTGTGAAGCTACAAATAATTTTTTTCCTCCAGTCTGTGAACACACCATGGCAAATTGGTTAATTTGCTCTAATAATAGCCTGAGTGTGAAAGTTTTTCCTAAGTGAGTGTATCTGCCACTTCTGCAAAGTGTTTAACGTTCGGTTAGAGGAAGCACAGAGGTGTGAGGACGTCCTAGAAGAAGACTTGAGTTATATCTACCATTCATTTTACTATCAACATGCAGCTATTGCTTTCATTTATAGTAATATTTGCTAGATTCATGGATAAGGTGAAGTATACTTATTTACAGATGCACTGATGATGCTTTGACTGGAATAAAGTTCTCAATTATTCTTTTCTTTCTAAGAACAACAGATTTAGTTCAACTTTGTTTTAATTTTACTGTTAAGCCCAAATCAGTGAATACACATGGCAGATTCTGATTCAAATCAACAAAAACAGAGACAGGTATCTAAAAGATCCATAAACAATGTAAAAGAAGCAATTTTGGAAAAAAAAAAAAAAAAGGTTGTAAAATGCAAGAAAAAAGCATGGAGACGATTGTTTGTACTTTTTGCAATGGGCAAAAGAAAAATATTGATTAACCTTCCAGGAATTAAACTTTTCTCATACGGGTGCACTGATTTACATTTTCTGATCAATCATTTACCTTTAAGAAGCCTGATCTGCTCATTCAAATTTTGTCCAATACTGACTTATTTTGTCTAAAAAAAATCTCTAAATCTCTAAGTATAGTGACAAAGATGATTATCTTTTGTGCTCTTCAAGTATTTCAGACTGGACAGCTTCCTTGCGATCACCCTAATCTTCATCCAGCTCCACAGACTGAAGTCAGTTATCAGCCTGGGCTGCTTCAAGATGTTAATACTACTTCCTGTCTAACAAATACCAAATATATTACATGTATTGTGTTTTGTTCCATGTGCATTGACAAAACTGACAAAAAAATGATGGTTTAACAATAGGTTCCCATAGTAACCATTGCTTGTGTGGGATTGGCTATTGTCTGGATGTTAATATAGCAAAAGAATGAGCTGCCTTTCCCAAAAGTTAGTAAATACTTGCCTCAGCATATTGAAAATGTCATTATGTGCCTTCAATATTAATTCATTTTGAATTTCCAGTCACATTGCAAAGTATTTATTGTTATAACTTCTAAATATGAAGTTTAGTATGTAGGAGTCTTTAGTATTTTGCAAGATTTCAGGTAATATAATGGTAATGGTACAATAATGCAAGAATACATTCTCGAAGATTAATAAACTTTAAATTCAAATAAATATTTAATACAGGAACTGGAAGACATTTTAATATCCAAAATAAATACTCAAAACAACAGAAATAACTAATACATTGTATTATGAAGCCTATGAATACAAAATAAGGTCTAGTTGAGACCAAAGCAGCAGACTGAGGATTTTCCTCATCCTGTTTTTGGTAGGAAGAGACAAAAGAGAAAAACGATAAATCGTGCAAATGGAAATTATTGAGCTCATTTAATTTATCGTACCATTAATTGATTTATTTATAGCTTACTGCATTTAATCTTCAGAGATTAAAACGACAGAAAATAAGAGCTATGATGATCAATAACCTGTAAACTGGTGTGTTTCTATATCGGTGAAGTGAGTAAACAAACTAAGAGTCGCCACGGAGACAAGCTTAGCACCCAGCTCTGATTTCTCCTACCTGCTGTTCTCTCTGCGCTCTGCCAGCATTTCAACTCTTCACCACCAGAAGAAACAAAAATATTCCATCAAAAGGCAGAAATCGGCCGCTCGTGCCCCTGTGAAAACGTTCCTTTCCGAAAAGCCCTGGCGATGGCGGAGTCATGCCTTTCCGTCTTGGCAGCATCAGAACAGAACATGCTACGCACAGAGCGCGGAGGCAGGGATCGTCTTCAACTGGCAGTGCTAGAGGCTTTGTTTTCCACTAAGCATACTGTGTGTGTGTGTGGTCTGCCGGGACTGGCACAGCTGATCCCCCCCTGACACCGGGTGGGGTGTACAGAGCTTCAGAGAGAGAGAGAGAGAGAGAGGAGGGTGGAGTGTGGCGAACACTACAGCCATAACAGAGAGGAATGAACCATTTCGTCAGGAGGAGGGGAAGAAATGAGCTAAATTAAAAACCACTGTCAATGTGGTTTAAGGAATTAAAGTTAATTTGTGAAAAATCTGTCAAAAGTTCAAGAAAATTTGTAAAGTTGGATTTAAAAAAAACACTTTAGGGTGTATTTACACCAGTTGTTTTTAATCTGCTTTAACAGAACTCCAGTTTGTTTGTCACTTTAACACCGCACTTTGTCAAACGATTCAAACCAATTGAAAAACTTGTTCCCCTCCTCGCCTGTTGTGGCGCTGCACCCACAACTGTGGAAGGAAACATCACAAAAACCTCTGAAGAAGACACTGAGCACAACCTCCGTCTTCACAAAATGTAAACAAAAATGGAGTAGCATGAGATTTTAGCAGTTGTAGAATTTCTCATGTGAGCGATAGATTCTTCCTTTTTTTGTTTGGAAAATCTGGAAAGTTAGATTAAAAAACAATTCAGCCCTGTTTAGTCTGCTTTACTCAAACTCTAGGCTGTTTGTCGGTTTGCTTTAACATTGCACTTTGTAAAACAATTCAAACTAATTGGAAAAAAACCCTGTTCCCCTCCTTGCCTGTGGTGGCGCTGCAGCAAGAACTATGGAAGTAAACAAACAAATTCTAATTCAGACCAAAAAGTGAACACTGGTCTGTTCGGTTGAAGTGAACTCTGACACGGTTTGAATGAATATGTGAACGCCACATGAACTGCAGCAGGAAGCAAACAATAGCGCAGGGCATTCTGGGTGAATACAACCAAATCAAACGCAGGAGTTTGTTTTGATCATGGTCTTTTACCAATCACAAAAGAGAAATCCCACTACTCCTAAAACCTGACAGTACTCCATTTTTTTCACATTTAGTGAAGAAGGAAGTTACGTTCATGTCTTTCTCTGAGGTTTTCATGTTGTTTCCTTCAGTAGTTCTTGATGCAACGTCACCACTGGGGAGCAGTTTTTTCAACTGGTTTGGATCATTTGACAATGTGGTGTGAAAGAGAACCAGAAGTTATTGTGAAAAACGATGATATTGTTGTTTGAAACCATTTTTAAGTAATACAGTGGCATAACAATGCAGTAACACATTCTCAAAGAACAATAAACTTTAAATCCTAATGAACATTTATCACTGGAACTGGAAGGTTTTTTAAATAACCAAAATAAATAAACAAAACAACAGAACAAATAAAATGAATTATGAAGTCTCTGTAAACAAAACTGTCCTTCAAAAAAGGTCCAGTTGAGACCAAAACACCAGACTGAAGACTTTTCTCATCCAGTTTTTGGTAGAAAGAGAGAGAAAATCGCACAAATTAATTTTAATTTATTATCCAAGTAAATGATTTATTGCTTACTGCGACAGGCCTAACGAGGATGATGCCTTTTAAAACTGCTATTTGAGTTTATATTTTTAGGCATCAGTGGCCTTTAATGAACAGTAAATAGATGGAAATCATGCAGAAAGTGGGAATCAAACCCATGAAAACCATATCAAGGACTATAACCTCCTCACATGGTGATCGCGCTCTACTAACTGAGCCACCCAGTGCTCCTGGATTTATTTTTTATTGAAGGCTGAAATTTGCTCACATATTTATGAGGAAGACGACTCAGGAATATGGTTTCCAGATGTACACTGAGGTGTATAAAATGACTCCAGCAGGGAAAACATCCTGCGCCGCGCCAAATGAAGCCTGCAACACATTCTCATAACAAACACACAAACTTGAATATACAGCTGAAGATTTAAAAAGTAAATAATAAAATAAAACACCAACCCGTCTCAGAGAAAAAGCGAGAGAAAAAGCTGTTGTGTTATACAGCCTTAAGGGATCCTCAGGATCCAGAATGTTATTTGACGCATTATCTGTCTAAAACTGGGCTCATTGTGTGAACTGGAACTGTGTTTATGTGTTTATGTGAGCATGCAGGGCATTTTATATTATGACTCAATGTGGCTATGCATTAGAGTTTATGAAAAACACATTGAAATAAATTACGGCAATAAACAAAACTGGAATATTTCATTTTCCATCTGTCCAATAAAACAGCAAACCATTACCCTGCTTTGACTAGTCTATAGAATAACCCGAAGCCGACATGCAGCTTCAAAACACCGCCCAATAAAACACAGAAACATGAATCCATTATTTATAAAAAAAAAAATAAAATTGTTATGAAATTCCTGAAAGCTTTAAAATGCATAAATTATCCTTGAATTTACCAGCACAGTAAATGACGCACAATAGCTAAATAAGACATTACTGTCTAAACTGACTTCCTGTTATCCTCAGCACTTTTGGTTCCTTCTGAGAATGAAAAAAACTGAAATTATTCAGTTTAAGAATAAACAAACTTCCTGTGGTTCCTAAATTAATTCTGCAAAACAAGTTTAAAAGCACATAACACAACTAGATGAGACGGACAAACTATTAACCGTTTTGGGTTTTTCGCTCTGGGAAATGATGTATATATAAGTATACAAGTTCTGTTTGTATGATTTATCAATAATTTTGTTTACAGAGACTTAACTCAATTTATTTGCTGTTTCCTGTTATTTTGTTTATTTATTGTGCATATCAAAAACGTCTTCCAGTTCCTATGTTAAATGTTCATTAGAATTTATAGTTTATTAATATTTGAGAATGTTTCTTGCATTATTATGCCATTACCATCTTATTACTTGGAAATGGTCTCAAAGCAACAATATCATCGTTTATCATCCAACATTGACTAACATCTACAGGTGCAGAAAAAAAATAGATTTGAAAAATCGCAGTTCCAAGGCCTTGAAATTTTAAATCAATTCAAAATGCGAAAACGCATTGATTTCAAAATCTTTCCAGCTCCTATTAGCGAGTACACTTCAAATGGGATTATGCGTCCACTCAGCCACCGCAGGTACTTAGAATAATTCGATGCTTTTTCTATTTAAGAAAAAGCCAGGCGGACAAGCTAACCTAACACTGGAAATTTAAATTACAGAACTTTAGGCACCAACCTATTTTTGCTTTAACATAAACTGGAGGAATTTGATTAAGTATGAAACTGTTTTAAATAAATGTTTTGTTTACACCGTGTCTCCTTCTTGTCAGACACGTAATTTAAACTGAATCTCTAGACCATTAAATAGTCTGAATTAAAAATAGTTTCCACATCAAAGATCTAAATCAAATTTATAAAAATTATAAATTATGTATCCCTTATTGAAAGAAATGCTTATCAAATAATATCAAAACAAAACTGCTTACTGAAAACATGGTTGTGTTTGGGCTAATTAAAAATCATCCAATTATGTTACATATTAATACAGAGAGCCTGATAAAAAACAAAGTCTGATGCTGTATTTCTATCTGACGGTTCACTTCGTCATCCTCTGTAACGCATTTCACTTGGTCCAAAAGGAATCGCTCTTTGTTCTCTCGGAGGTGAATTAGCGCCAGACTTGTGCTGCATTATCCGCAAGATTTACATGTAGCTTCATAGTTTCACCGAATCAATAACAGGCCAACAAAGCACAAAATCCAAAGTGCTGCAGCACAAAGAGGAAATCACAGGGATAAGATGTAATATCAGGGCAGAAGATTTGCTTTCATTCTTTCATACAGACGCATTTACTGAAATGTTTCTATTTACATGTAAAACTGTATGAAACGCAATTTATAGTAAGAGACAGTTAGGGAGTCTAATTTCCCAATTTTTCCTTTTTATCTTTAGAGCTTTTTAATGCTCAGAGTTATGATTATTTCTAAAAGTCTTCATCATGTCTTAATAACACTGATAATAAATTATATTTGCAGTGGAAAATGACAGATTTATGGCTGTTATCTCAAGATGTTTCACTCCAGTTTGCCCACTTCATTCCACCTCAACCTGTTTTACATGACTTACCAAGATGATGAACCAGATTATCGCCACATGTAAATAAGATCTTCTTTGTTGGCATTAGTTACCCCAGATCTCAGAAAGTAACCCCAGTTCTGTTGAACCTGTTTTGTAGCACGATGATCAGACAATGAAGCAACTGTTTGTTCCAGGGCAGTGCAATGCAAATATTCTGATCAAATCTACAGCTACCAAACATCAAAGCTGGGGAAGATATACAGTAAACACAGGGTGAATTACCAGAATATATTTTAATACTGATTAAAATATACAGTTTGAAAGGGTACTACAGAGTAACATTTGCCTAAATTTGGGCTACAATCAAACTGACAAGCTGTTAGAAAACTGTGGCACAGCTCAGTAACAGTCAACACCTATTAAGTTAACTGCTAAATCTACCTAAAATAAGAGGCAGTTTATATGATAAAATGAATCAAAACAACAAATTCATTTGAAAGACATGTATTTATGTCAAGGCAACCCTTGTTTTAGCCCTGCAGAGGAAAGCAGACTCAACCACTGACAGGAGTTTCAAGTTACAAAGCCTGCTAGCACTGAAAGCCGAGTGGGAGAAAAGCAGAAGAATGGAAGAAGTCAAGACTAAAGCTACTGTATGCTAACATTCAATTTGTGAAGGTCTTGAGCTTTTCCTATTAAAAACAGTCTGTTAGACACAATAAAAGGAAATTAAACTGCTGGATCAGTCTTGACATGCGACCTATCAATCAAAAACTAAAACATACAACCGATTCTGAACAATGAAGGCTATAAACAATCTTCAGTGTGCTCATTAAAATGAACTTGTATTTTCTACGACATGCTGAGGCATGTCTGCAGCTCTGCACACAGTACAAGACAGCTGTTCTTGTTTTATCCTATTAAACTGTCACCCAATGCAAATGCGACCTATATCTGACTTAGCTTAGGGAAGTCTGGATGGCATAAATCCAGTCTTTTCATCCAAAAATTCTAATTGCTGCCACTTCCATATGCAGTACTAAATCAGACACATATCCAATAGTCTTCAAGCATATGCAGTCATATCACATTTTATCTCATTGACATGTGACATGCGTCATAATAAATCCAGTTAAGGGTTCCCCCAGTGTATTATAAGCCTGGCGGGCCACCAAGCTTCACTTGGGGTGCAACTAAAGCTTATAAGTGTATTAAAACCCTGCCAAGCCACAAGGTTGTTATTGGGGTGCAAACAAAGCTTATAAGTGTATTATAAAGGGGCAACCAGGGTTTATTGGGGGCACAATAAGTGCAATAAGCTTTACTTGGGGTAAGTGTATTATATTATAAGCCTGAATGTTCACAAAGCTTTTCCTGGGGCACAAGTAAAGTTCATGACTGTATTTTAAGCCTGGCAGGTGACCAGGCTGTACTTGCACTCCCACCAGGCACCAGTAACAGTGACACCAGTGTCTCTTTGGTGAAACGTAAAGTCAGTATTTGAACACATAAGGAGACTAAGGTTAGGAGTTCTGTATTTTTATTCACCACTGCTGTTGTTCCTAGTCTATATGCCAACTACTTTAGTGAATAAAGTAAAAAAATTATCTATTTTTTTGTGTTTGCTTTTTAAGACTTTATAGTTGGTGTTAAGGCATTGTTAATAATGCCTTCCAATAGCACATAATTACCTACTATTGTTTTGAAATTTCTTGTCAACTTTAAACATGCCTTAGCTTAAAAACACGGTGGGCTGCTGGATGACTGCCTTAGCATCCCAACCACTGGGCTTAGCAAGTTTTCATGAGGAAACACTGAAGGATGTAAACAATGGAAGCAGTGCCGGTACTTTGGATAGAGCTACGGTAATCTAATAAGAAGACAGAGAATCTTGTGGTACGTATAAGCCAAGGATCGGGGGGATAATTTAGATGCTGTCCTTTATATAACAATACAATTTTTAAAGAGAAGTCTGTGTTAGATGAAATTAGTATT
This sequence comes from Poecilia latipinna, assembly GCF_001443285.1. NCBI lineage: Eukaryota > Metazoa > Chordata > Actinopteri > Cyprinodontiformes > Poeciliidae > Poecilia > Poecilia latipinna. The sequence goes on along the minus strand of NW_015114295.1, from coordinate 57,885 downwards.
GGTATTTCAAAGCCTTCCAAAACAGTAAATAAACCAAAATATTCAGATCTGTACCACATCAGAAATCCTCATACGATACGTCAGAGTCAACAGGCGTCAGTTCACTTCATCACTTACTTTTTTCCTGTTTTAGCTATAAAAATACTAAAACAGGAAAAACAAAGTTCATGAAATCAGAGCCTCTTGCTTCCAGTACGAGCACACAGTGACTCTGCTGTCCTTTCACACACGGCTCTCTGTGCAGAAATAAACTCAATTTCCAGATAAAGTTACAACCAGACAGAAACGCTGTTTAGCATCGAGAGCAACGTGCAAATCCATCTAAATGCTCGGCATTAAATCACCACTTCAGATAATTTGGATTTTATATTAGATTTGACTCTAATGCTGATCTGTGGCCAAAAAAGGTGGAAAAGTGCTGCTTCATTGCTTTTTGCTGGTGGCTACAGAGATTCTTCTTTTAGCCACATCTGCAGACTTTATCCTGAAGAAAATTTAGTGAATCAGGTTCAGCTTGCGTGCATGTTTTATGTCTATTGCTATTTAAGGCTTGCAGCTGGAGGAAAATGACACTGATAAGGCCTTTAAACCTAATTTATGTCATACAAAAAACATTATTTCCTGCTGTGTGAGCAACAGACTGAAAATTAACAAGGTGAGGTATTTTCTACACAAGATTTTGGGGAAAATGGTTATATTAAAAACTTTTAGAAATGACAAATCCTATTCTAAACCTAAGAGAAACAAACATATAATTTTTATCATCAGTTAAATCTATAAATTTAAAAATCTATATTTGGTTTTAACATAATCTTTTAATTTGACTGACAGATTCTTTCTGAGTGGTACGTTTCTTTGCATCGCAAAACTGAAAAAAAAACGTCAAGAAAACTGCAAAACAGCTGAAACGCTGAGTTTCTTCAATTAAAGCTGTTGCTGACCTCAAGGTCAGACAGTTCAATGCTTAGAGAAGTGAAAGAAAATCCCAAGAGCTCCATTTCAGATATTAAAGGTTTCAGCTAGCATGCTAAATGCCCCATGCTAAAGGTCATGACAGTACAATAAGAAAAGGACTGAACAAGCGTGGCTTGCTTTATAGGTTGAGAATAAGAAGACGACTTCCTTTTTCTAAAAATAACATGACTTAGGTTTGCAAAGCTGAATCTTAATGAGACAGAGGCATGATTTTTGTTTGTAATGCACAGAAGTATATTTAGAAAAAATAAGTGTAAACATCTGGTAAAATCTGTCCAGCATGATGGTGAAGGTGTGATGATTAGGGTTGTTTTGCATCCACTAAGTGAGCTGGAGTCTGATGTCTGTAAAGGTATTCTAAATTAAACATGGGGGGTCTGAGAAACAGCTGAATCCTGGGGAAACTGGGTCATGCAAGCAGTTAAATAAAAGTGGATCTACAAACTAGGCAGCTTCTCTACTTTGCGGTCAACTTTGTTGAACACGTTCTAACACTGCGAAGGCTGACATTCGCAGTGTTAGCCTGAGGTTAGACTCAAGTAGGAATCTGGGAAATCCAAATCATTTTCAAAAATGTCTGATGGCAGACAGATGAGAACCAGAGCCATGGCTGAAACTGTTTACATTCCCCGCTGTCATGATTTTTAATGATTTATCACATGAACAAACATATACACATGTGATTTTAATTTCCTCTCTTATTTCATGGAAACAGCTCAATTGCAAAATTATGTTTTTCAACATTAGCAGAATATTGACAAAGATTTGCCCACATTTGTAATCAGTAAAAAAGGTTGATTGGTCTCTCTAAATTGTTGTAAGGTGTGACTGGCTGTGTTGCCCAGTGTTGGACTGGAAATCTGTCCAGGAAGTACCCTGCGTCTCACCCAATGACTGCTGGAAATAAGCAAATCCAGCCCTGCACGGATAAGCAGGTACAGACAGATGGATGGGTTGCAGATTTGAGAATTACTAACAATAACGTAAACACAACCACAACAATTTTCTTAATTCCTACTTGCAACATATGCCTGGAGACAACTAGATCACACTAGCCACATTTCCATTGACCATATGATTGCATAATTTGACATTTCGAGAATAAATCTGCTTAATGGAGACTGTCAAATTTTGAAAAAAACTAAATTTTTGATAAAACATTTTGCTGTAAGGATGAGGTCTTTTTTAGCGTTTATCAAAATTTGTTTAGTTCACAAAACTGCAATGAAAGCACTTTTTACACATCACACGAGTCTCATGATCAACAACCACATGTTGCCACTGGCAACAAAGAAGAAGACAGCAGGAAGTAGTTGGAGGACGATGGATCAGCATGTTTTATAATCATATATCGTGTGAACAAACTTATTCACGTGCGTTTTAATTGCATTTACCCTTTAAAGGAAACACCATAATTGCGAAATTGTGTTTCTTTCAACATTAGCAGAAAAACGACAAAATATTGTGCACATTTGTAATGGAGAAGCCTCTAATGTTAAACTTTCCAACTACCTAAATACCAAAAATCAACTGACAGGATGCATAAGAAGACACCTTATCAAAATCTGGACTCCTTTAAAAAAATGGGAAACTTTAGAATGTAACAAAAATATTTAGTGATAAAAATAAAACTAGCAGAAATCATTTTTCCTAAAGACAGAATATTCTCTGTTGCTGTGTTTAAAAGTAAGAAATATGGATTAAAACCTATACATTTACATACATTTAACTGACACATACTCTAAAGAGATCATGCATTTCAGTCACCATTTCTAAATAAATTGCAGCAAAATTTCAGCTATAGATATCCTGTTAAAATATACACACAATATTTATATAATTTAGTTGTTTTAATGCCAATACGGGTTAAATAGTTTGCTTTGACATACCTTATACAAGGCAGAGACGGAGATGTAGGTTAATTAAATGGTGTGCAGACATCCAGGTAGTCGGCCCTAAACCCACAAACAATACGCTGACCAGAAGCAACCACAGGTTATTCTCAATCTGCACCTTTGGCGCACAAGAATACAACAAATCTGGTCGATATAACCACCCACAATATGCGAAATATCAAGTATATACAGTCAAAAGCCATCGATGGTTAAGGATTTGGTTCCCCAACCATGATTTACTAATGTTGACGAATAAAAATGCCTTCACACTGAATCATTCTCGGGTCTGTCAAGGTTATCTTGACAGTGTCCTTGTGGGGTTTTTTTTTCCAAAGCAGCCCATTTTCCTTCAGCCAGCCCCATCAGCTCGGAGTTAAAACCCAGCTGCAGACCTGCAGTTGGTCACCGAAACGCCTCCAGTTAAAACATGTTAGCTCAAAGAAGCTAACCAGCTGATCGCACTAGCATCGCAGCATCTGAGCGACAACTGTCAAACTAAACCGTGACGTCTTCAAATGAAATGCTTTGAAAATAACAAATTATAAAGATATATATTTAAACTACACGTTATAGTGCGACAATTGAGTTCATACTCTCGTCTTTAATGGTGTTATTGTGACGCTAACAGCGGCTGCACCGTTGCTGGTGCTGTTAACTGACGTGATGAACATTCCTGTATATGCTAACTGTGCTAGGCGGCTAGCTGGCGATGCTAACTAGCCGCTCCAGAGACCTCAGCGTATCCGCCGTCCTACTCACCAGTGAGCGGCCTCTGAGGCGAAGTACTTCGGTGGGAACGTTGACGATAATCTCCAATGTGTGCATCCATATGTCTCAGACGATGCGCAAACCTAAAAGCGGTGAGCGCTTCCTCTCCTTCCTTTTACCGGTAGCCATTTTTTCCTCAACATCCAAATAAAGCGGAGCTCGTCCCGGTTGCGATTAGGTCCCAGAGCCGAGTTTCCTCCAAACAGCATCCTCCTCCTGACACCGCCAGCGTGGAGAGGGGAGCCACATCTGCAACACAAAGCTGACATCTGTTGGATCCTCCTAGGAAAAGCACTCCATGACTTGCATTAAAGGACACGGATCTAAAAAAATATATTCTTACTCCTTTTCTTAGGACCTACACCAGTGCAGTGGTGTCCACACTTTGATTGTTTTTGCAATTTTGCAACTTTTTTTTAAAGGTAATCCGCTCAATAATAATGAAACTTTAAATCATTGTAGACTGAAAATGTAAAGAAGGTTCTTCCACAATTAACGTTATCATTAGACAGGAACGCAGTTTCTAACTTTTTGGGGGTTATATATATATAT